>NC_025998.2:129777970-129792970 GCF_000442705.2 Elaeis guineensis
GTGCTTTGCCGCGGTTCGGTACCGACCGTCACAGGCAGGGTAATTTCTCCTTCCGTCGTGACAGCGTCCCCGGCGAAGCCGATCAAGGGCATGGAGACCCTCTTAAGTCGGTCAGTTGACAATTGCATCTGGGAGAAGGTCAAGTAAAACAAAATATTTGTCGAACTTCCATTATCAACAAAAATTCTTTTTACATCATAATTTGCTATTGTTGCCGAAACAACAACAGCATCGTCGTGGGGAGTTTGGATGCCCCGGACGTCCTCCTCCGTAAAAGTGATTACGTCGTCCGGGCGTGGCTTTTTCGTCGGCTCCCCCCCGCAGACGTCCCCGGGCCCAGCCGCTTGGAGATCATGTTGATGACTCCGGCCGTCGGCTGATTAGTCGCCACTTCTTTAGTCGGCTGGGGTCGTCGATCGGCAACTGGTTGGTCGGCGGGCCCTTCCGAAATTTACGAGATACCCTCGGTGGATGAGAGCTTCAATCTCATCCTTGAGCTGGATGCACTGCTCGGTGTTGTGGCCGTGACCTCGGTGAAATCGACAGTACTTCAGACGGTCGAGGCCTTTTGCCTTCAGAGGCGGAGGCCGTCGCAGGTATTCTTTCCCCTCGATCTCCATTAGAATCTGTGCACGAGGACGGAGAGAGGAGTGTAGAAATCATACCTGGGGCGTGCCGACCTTGGAGTCTGTTGCCGGGGTGACTTTTGGATTCGTCGGGGTGGCGAGACCCGACTATCGGTCGGGGGCCTGCTGGGTTCGGCGGGTTCCCGACGCTTCCTCCGCTTCTCCTTCGGACCTCTGGGGTCTGCCAAGCGTCGATCGGAAGCTCCTTCATCCGCGCGTATGTACTTGTATGCGCGCTCCAGCAGCTCGACGTACGTTCGGGGGAGGGTCTTGTCCAGAGAGTAGGTGAATCGGGACGCCCTCAGCCCCCGCTTCATGGCTGAGATAGCCATGTCTTCGTTGAGGTCCTTGAGGTCCCGGACCTCAAGCGTGATCGTGTTGAATCATGCCACGAAGTGTCGGAGCGTCTCATTTTCCCCCTGTTTAAGGGAGAAAAGGCTGTCCGATGTTCGCGGCGACTTTCGGCTGGTGCTGAAGTGGGCCACGAACGAGTGCTCGAGCTGCCGAAGGAGTAGATACTTCCCGATCGAAGACCGAAGTACCAGGCCCTGGCGGCCTTGCGGAGTGTGGCGGGGAAGCCGATGCAAAAAGAGCGTCGGTTGCCCCTTGGATCGTCATGAGAGCTTTGTAGCTCTCAAGGTGGTCGATCGGGTCGGTGGAGCCGTCGTATGGCTCCACGTGTGGCATCTTGAACCGACTGGGAATCGGTTCGTCGAGGACTAGTCGGGAGAGAGGTTGGGCGGTCTGGAAGTCGACGTCATTCGAAGACTTCTGGCCGTCCACCTGCAACTGCACGAGCCGGCGGTCGATTTCCTCGAACTGGCGCTCGTAGTCGTCCGCTCGTCGGTGCTGGGAGACCCCAGGAGTGGAGTCTCCGGAAGATTCCGAGAGGGAGGCCGACGGCGTGCGCGGTCGCTTCTCCTTCCTTGCCCGTTCCAGCAGGGAAGGAGAGGGCTGCTGGGACCGTCGGTCATCGCGCCATGGCCATCCCTCCTCCTCTCCGTGGGAGCGCTGTTGAGGGCGCTCGCGCGGAGGCGACGGGGATCGGCACGGTCGTCGGTGGCTGCTCCTGGAGGGCATCGGATGGGCCGCCGGTTGTTGCTGGAGGCTTTTGACCGCGTCCGTCAGTACGGTCATATGCCGTACGATGGCCGCGATCTGCGCCTCTGTGGTCACCGTGGGGTGTGGAGAGCTGGGCTCCGCCGCCGATGGTGGCGGGGAGGCCTCTTCCCAGCGGGAAGAGCGCCTCGCCGCCCCGGTGATCCTCGATCGTTGGGCTCTTGTCTTCGTCATCGTACTCCCCTTCCTGGCGCGCCAATCTGTTGCGGCCAATTGCCTCGTCGTCTGATCGCCGGAGAACGTGCGCCTGCAAAATGAGAAGTCCACACTGACCGAGGCGGCTCCGGCGGGGACCCTCCGACGGTCAAGTCAGAGAGATGACTGGGCAACAGTAAAATGAAGACAGAGAGCTCAATCGAGAGAGAGAAAGAGGAGCGAGCCTGTGGTTTCCAAGTTGAGAAGTGGAGAGATCCCTTGCACTGTTGCCTTCCCCGATTTATATAGTGGAGCACGGTATGGCGCCGTCATTAATGACGCGGACAATTGAGGAATTGTCAACTCACTGTAGACTGTCAGAGTCGTCGTGAAAGTGTCATATCGCCGTGGGGCCGTCAAATCACTAGGGTTGACAATGCCCTCGGCGGGACAATGCCTCTAGGTGGCCGTGCCGCATGTTGCTGTCAGAACTGACAAGCTCTGGCGGCTGTACGGCGATTGGAGGAGTCGACCGACCCTAGGTCGGTGGCCAGCTGAGAGGCGTCGGGCCCCTCTGTTGGTCGGCGAGTCTTACGTGAGTCAGCCATCAGACCTCCGGGTTCAGTCGGTCGGAAAAGGTACGCCCGACACATCCTCAGTCGGTGATGGGTCGTTAATTGGCCGGTGATATCCGGTGATCATCCTAAAAAATGATGTCCTGATCGAACATCTATCCAATAAAAAAAACAGCCATAGCAAACAACTCTAATTCTTTATGGGATTCCAGGGGAATAAAGGCATAAACATAGCCATCTCATTCTGTTTCACGTCTCCAAACATGTCATGCTTCCATTTCGCTGCAGCCTATGGTTAGAATGATCCCTCTTCCAATTCCTCTCTAGTCATGTATATGTCACCTCCTTTGTGAATCCTTGCAGATATTTGCTGAATTCCGCATTGGTCATACAGTGAATAAATCTTGATATGTATGTTGGGCAAAAAATTTCAAATAATATTTGTGAGGTTAAATTTTTTTGAATGAGATTTTATATTAATTTTTTGGTTAAATAGAAAACTGATCCACCTCTACTCTATTTTAAAAAGTATCATGTACATACGGGGCCGGTGCCTGGTCACCGGGTCTTTGTTTTGGTAGATCTAACGCAAGATTTTCACTTCGGCAAGTTGGCAGCTGAAAAGTACGGCTAGGAACAATTCAATTGGGTGAGAATTAAATGGATTGGCAGAGAATTCTTGGCATAATTTGCGCCCAACTGTGGTCCGCAGCACTCACGATCAAGCATGATGTTAGACAAGAAAGATGGCTGACTGGATCTCTTTTGAGTCACACATGCAGACAGAAAGCAATCAATATTGATTGGAAGTAGTCACATGAAAGCTGAAATTTGCATGAGCAACGAACTTGCCATTTAACCAATATCTATGCATATATTCAATGGATCCCTCCATCGTCATCAAAAGATATTATATACATCATGTGCATCACATAACAGTACATCATATCAATCAATAATATTTATTTTTATAAATTTTATTCATCAAATATTTATCTCAATGATTAATTTATAAAAATAAATATCTATAATTAATATGCATATCATGGGATATGATTTTTTTTCTTATTAATTTATAAAAAATTTAAAAAAAATATTTATAATATCATATCATAAAAAACCGACATAATATTTATAGAAAAAAAATATCTTGTACTCGTCTAAACAAACTTATGCACAATCCTATTTACTCGGAGGTTAATTTTCCTCTTTTTCTGCTCTCTTGACTAATCATCATAATTTTTATTTATTTTTATTATTTTATTTTATTTTTTATTTTTTTTTATACATAAGAGTAGCATTTTATAATTGGACCATCAACCCAATAAGCATACAATCTATTTTAAGTATGTTTGAATTTAATATAAATAAATTTGGATCATAAATAGATTAATTCATCTAAATCTATTTATTAAATATGTTGAATTCGTATTTAGATCTCTAATCTATTTAACCAACTTATTTAATAATTAAATCAGATTAATCTATTTAAAATATATTTAATATATTTAAGATTTTTTTAATTTGTTTCTAATCTGTTTAATCGGATTCATTTAACATGTTTAATTTGGTTTGATTTATTTAAAAAATATGTTGTATAGATTGGATCAGATTATTTATTTAATAATAAGATTATTTTAAGAGTTAAATTTTTGATCTATTTAATAAAAAATTTAAATTTTGGTTGATAAATTTTTTTTGATCCAATCCGGTCGATATTGGATCCAACTGCCACATTTACTTGTGTGTGTATATACATATATATATATATATATATATATATATATAGAGAGAGAGAGAGAGAGAGAGAGAGAGAGAGAGACGCACGCATGTATTGGAATGAATTGAAAGGTCGGAAGCAAGTTTTACCCTCCTAGCACGCTTGTCAAAGAAAACCACCTACCAACGTTAACGTGTTCCGCGGGTCCTGGGCCAGGTAGGCGGAGTCTCACGTGACCTCAGGTACTCTGAACCCCCCACGCTTGTCAAAGAAAACCACCTACCAACGTTAACGTGTTACGCGGGTCCTGGGCCAGGTAGGCGGAGTCTCACGTGACCTCAGGTACTCTGAACCCCGCGTGGTCGGTAAGACACGACCCGTGGGCATGCACCGATAAAATTTTAACGGTAGTCCACCATCTGACCAACGTTGTCACTGCTACCCTACAAAATTTAATATCAATATCAGACAATCGAGTAGACTCAAGCCAAAAGAGAGCAAAAATCCATGCCAAGGTGTGTTCATACGAACCGAGAGCTGACTCTACCCAGAAATTGAATTAGTAATCCAGGATTATAAATTTTGAATCAAATGATGCATATTGTTTATTTTAGTATGATCAACTCCTATCAAAACAAAATAATCATCGAGTCCCCTGCCATTCTGATGATGTGGGTTACCAAACTGACATATTTGATTGGTTATACCCATGATTGACGTATGAGCCTTCCAGGAATGTTATTAGAAGCTTGCATTGTGCACAAATCCAAAGGTTAGATTTGTCAGAAAAGCCGTGATGTTATTTATATTTCATCATGCAGAGGTGTTTCAGCTATTTAAATATTTGGGTCCGATTGGTTAAGGAGATATTTAGTTGGGCAGAGTTGGAGCCTGAGATAAAAATTGAAATAGATGATCCGTATTTCAATTATTTGATTAAAAAGAGTATCATTTTGATTCTAATTTTGAAGTAGAATATAAATGATCTTTTTTAAAATTCTAATTCTAATGATGAACCAAATGCTTCAAGAGAGTGGCCAATTCAATTTTAATTTCGATCACAAACTAAATGTCCTCTAAGTCTTTTGATATGAAATGAGAAAAGGTGCGGCGGTGTCTAGACTAATAATCATCTCCATTCACATTCTCTGATGTGGATATTTAAAGAAGAAAAGAGGATGTAATTTATGTTCATATTTAGCAAAATATGTAATGGATTACCCAACATATTTGATGATATTCAGCTTCATCACATCCTTTGAGGTATACAAGATTTGTAATATAAGTTCTCCCCCTTGTAAGGCGCCTAATTAAATTTGCATAAATTTCAATCATCCCCCTTGCAAAGGATATGGTCAAGCCACAGATTTCCATTTAATGCAAAACTATTCAAAAACTCATGATCACATGTCGGCATACCAAAAAGATTTATTTGGCCCTAAGGCATGCGTGAGTAGAAGCAGTTCACATATGCTTTTTTGTTTTTTCTCATCACACTTCGTTGCTCTTCACCGTCAATTGGTGCTCTACAATGTCATACCAGCCTAACGAGTTATTTTTAAAGTGTATTACATAATTGTAAGAAATTAAAGTCGTAAGGAAATATGATATTGCACGACTATCTCGATCATAGTAAAAAATGTGTATGCATTTATGATTGAACTTTTTTAATTTGTTTGCTTTGCTGGGGTGAAAAACTAGCAAACAAGATCCGCAAAATATGATCTGATCCATAAATTTAATTCGTGTTCAATCCATCATAAACAAATTTAATTTAAATTAAATAGATTTAAATTATAAATAAATTGATCTATTTTATCTATTTAATATTTAGATCGGATTTATATTTTATATATCTGATTTGTTTAATTCATTTAATATTTGGATCGAGTTAAGTTAGATAATATGTTTAATCTGTTTAAAATCTGTTTAATCTGTTTCTGATCTATTTAACATAACATGCTTAATCTGTTTAGCTCGTTTAATCTGTTAAAAATTTATTTTATCTAATTTAACTTGTTTAATAAATAGGTTAAGTAGGTTAGATCGGATTATCTATTTAATAAATAAATCAGATTAAAATTTAAAATTTTATTTTATTTAAAAATAAAATAGATTCGAATCGATGATTTTTTGATTCGATCTGATTCGATCCAATTACTATTCCTATTAACAAGATAACCTTTATACATGATTACGGTAGAGTTGCTCCGAGGAAAAATGTCAACCTAACTAGATTTGGGCCATTACAATTAATGCTGTTTACATTCGTATGTGCTCGGGTATTTAACTTTTCAACATAATCTTATTTAACGTTAAATAGAAGCCAGAAAAAATTTGGGGAAACAAAAAACAGGAACGACAATATTAAACTGCCACCTAATGCGTGTCACAGAGTTTCCTTTTGCAGACCTGTTGCATATAAAGCACAAATTTCCCAACATAGCTATTAAACTGCTACCTAATACATGTCACATAGTTCCCATTCATAGACTTGTCACTTATAAAACATTTTGTCAACAGAACAGCTATTAAACTACTACCTAATACATTTCACATAGTTCCCATTCATAGAGTTGTCACTCATAAAACACAAATTTGTCAACTTTGGACATCTATGATGTTGCAAATAAAGGACCAAGGTTGTACCTTCCGCATGAAAGAAGAATTCATCTTTCTTTCGATGAATTAGATCATATGATAACTATGTGAATGAATAAAAAATGTTTGAAACAATTTGACATCTAACAGTTGACATCGTTCTTCGGCACCAAAGATACAATTCCAACCCCTTTCTAGACCATTTGACTGGTTGAGACCAGTCGAAGGAGAGAAAGAGACCGCGCACGCGAAGACGCGGCCAAGGCGGGGTCAAAGTCCGCTAAACTGCACGTGTAAAAGAGGCAAGTTATCTCACGTGACCTCTCTTGGTTTTTCCCCCCGCATGTGGGAAAGGGACAAAAAATATCACGTGACTTGCTTCAGCGTTTCCTTGATACACAGGTGGCTTTCTCTGACCGCGTACCCAACGGCCCCCGGCCGAAATTTAAACAACGCGGGAGCCCAAGAGAGGACCCCGGGAAACACCATGGACCCCTTCCCCTTCCGACTCCAAGGGGACGACGAGTACCAGGAGTATCTAAACTTGGCCTTCTCCCCTCCCCTGTCCTTCGACCTCTTGCCCGCCATCTCCAACCCCCAACTCCCACCACAAAGTGCTTTTGTGGATTACACAACGTTTAATGGTGAGACCTCGTCCCAGAGTTCGGGATGCCGACAACAACAAACCGGTGGTCGGAACATCCACCGGAGAGTGATCGGGTTTCTGAGGACAATTCCAATGGCGACAAGGCAGGAGAGCTTCAGAGATGTGCCGGAGGCCAGCAAGGAGTTTCGGCATCTGATGAGGGAGAGGGAGAGGAGAGAGAGATTGAGCCAGGGTTATGCTGATCTCCGCCATATGCTATGCACCAGATCAAAGGTTTCGCAATTTCCCATTGATGTCGATTACCGACAAAAATCGAAGAAATTCTCTGAATTCTACTCGGGTGTTTGTTGTTTTTTCTTCGAGAGTTTGGAACTGTTTTTCAATTCTGTTTCCTGAATTTTTTGCAGGGTGACAAGAATTCGGTCATTCAAGCGGCTGCTGCTTACTTGCAAGAACTGAAGGGAGCGAGAGACGTACTGCGGAAGTGCAATGAGGAGCTTGAGGAGATGGTGGCTGTGAATCGAAGGATGGTAGAAGGGGCGACGATCAAATTGCGTGTGATGAATCCGTCGTCGACCATTGATTCCTTGATTGGGGCTCTGCAGCGCATCAGGGAAATGGAGTTGGAAGTTGCATCCATTGAGGCCAATCTCTGCAGCCAAGAGTTGTCAGCTGTAGTCAATCTGAAATCAAAGGTTTGTATGACAGGCCTGGAGCTTAAGAAGCAGTAGGATTTCTTTACCTTTCCTTGACTTGTCATATTATTTTAGGAAATGTTCAATTAACTAAAATTAAATATAGTATTTTGTTAATCATAATTTTTTTTTAAAAAATGCTCTCAGATTATCCTATGATCTTATCATTTCAAGCACCTAGCCCTCTTCCCCCCACAAAAAAAGGTTGATTAAGGTTCATTTTTAGCCAAGCATAAATGCCAAATTTAAAGTTGTTAATATCGCAAAATTAGATCATGAGGAGTTTATATTAGGATAGGTATTCACACAAAACTTGGGTTGATGTCCTCTGGGATTTTGACATATATCATCTACAAAAATTTAGTTATTGCTCTTGATGAATGCCCGCATGGACATTCACTTACGAGAACCATTATTTAATGGTGGCTAGCCTGAGAGAATGATCTTACTAAAATTTGGATCCTCTCTGGCTTGCACAGGAGCTAGAGAGGTCCTGCTGCACATGATGGCCATGGTGCATAGGATTGCATGCTGTCATTCCATATGGCTTGCACAATCCTGGACTCGAGTCAGGTCCAGGTCAAAAATTGAACTTGATCTTAAAATTGGGTTGAGTCTGGGTACTATATTTTCCAACCCAAACATGATCGTATAATATATACATCATCCAGGTCTAATTTTGATTAACAAAAAGTGAGCCCGACATGGCTCGGACCCAATTCAATCCAAATCGAAAATCCGAATGACATAAAAACCCTTATCCTTTATCAGCTTGTTTTTTTTTTTTTTTGTGTTTCACTTCTTCCTTCATGGCAAGTGTTTTGTTCGAGATGCTCAAATTCTAATATATACTTTTGATAATACCTAACATGGTCATGGATCATTTATGTTGTATAGAATGTGGCAATAGCAGAAGTGGAGGGAGCAATGGAATGTGCTTTAAGGGAAGCGGAGAAGAGTTCTCACCATTTATCTTCACAACAATGTAATTTCTCCTTGAGTTGCCACGTGGAGAATGCACCATGATTCTCTTCTTCTTTCCACATTATTATTAGTAGGGTTGCAAATGCTCTACATGTAACTCATTTCACCTAATATTTGAGATGAATGAAACATCCTTTCCTAAACTCAGCCCCTAAGAAAAGTTTACATGCTAAAATCCAGCTAGAGGAATATGATCGCAAATCATTAATTTAGAGATATTCCTGGTCGTTTTAAGAGACAGGAGGCATAATTTTAAAGGAAAACAATAAAAATATTAGCATGTTTAAAAGTTGCACTTTTTTGACCTCTTTAAAGCAATGTACAAACTGAAGGAGTCTGTAATGGTTTATAAGATCACTGAAAACAAGATTTGTCAATCTTGATCTCGCTTCATGCTTTCTTTGTAAAACAAAATATTCTCATTTTATCAAGTGTAATCGGTTTCAATAATGTCTGATGGTGTGTGCCTGTACCACATGAAGGCCATCTCCTGAGTTCTAGGCTAGTGTTGCCCGTTCAACATCAAATGAAGAAGATTTGTATCATGTGTATGCCAGCTCTTCCTATTGGGACACAGCTCTAAAATGTATATTAATTCATGTTATCGGCAATATCTTTTTTTTTTTTTTTTTTTTTTGTTGATTAAAAGGGTGGTAGGAAATTACCACCCATCATTTATTGATATGTTGTCAAGAATATAAAGTTGGACAAGCTGCCAAGAGGAAGAGACAACAAACAGAGAACAGAATTTTGTTACATAAAGAAGGAAGCAGGGCCAAAACAATGAAGGGAGGGGTGTTGAAGCTTTGGCGGAACGATGTCCAGGACTCAGGTGGCAAAAAGCCTGAAACAATGGCGCATGGGAATCTTGAGTTATTCTGTGGCACCAAATAAAGCTCGTAGAAGATATAATAATGGTTTTGCTGGTCTTCTGAGAGCTTGTTTATAGAGAAGCTAATGCTGGCTGGCTTCTAGAAGCAAAGTTGTTAATTTCAACTATTCCTCGGCCCTACCATCTGAACTTTCTTCTATCCTACGTATGGATGCCATGGGAGTTCTTCACTTGAGGAAGTCTTAATCTTGTTCTTTTTTTTTTCAGTCTTTTCAGTTTTTCTTGTTCTTGTCTGCAAGTTATCAAAAGTAATAATAATAAAAAAGCTTGTTAGGACAACAGACACAGCTTTGTGATTGCAAAGGTTAGACCAGTCACCAAGGAAATGTAAACCTCTTGAAGCAACTGCTGCAATGGAAGCAAATTTTTTAAGAAAAATTCTGGAGTTTCTCTCCATCCATTTTTAACATACCCAGGATATGGCAGCAATTAGCATTAGCAAAATGGGTTGAGCTGACTTAGCAAAGTTCCTTTGCCTTCAGTCTAGACAAAGATTCTTAAAAGTGGATAGGGGATGGAGCGCACCTAATAGCATGCAAACAGCCTCCCAAATGGTTGAGAAGAATGCACAATTAGAGAATAAATGATCCACTGTTTTAGTAGCATGATTGCATAAAAGGCATCCTCCAAGATTCTTTCCCAGTTTTATTGCAGACAGATCTCTAATGTTGAGTTTTCTCCCCAAAAAGCCATAAGAAACACTTAATTTCTAGAGGAACCAACAATTTCCAAAGACTGGATGCAAAACTACACTTCTGTCCCTCCGTATTCAAAAACTGATACATGGAAGAAGTAGAGAAGGTTCCATTCCCATTCAGCTTGCAAACCAGCTTATCCTTATCTTGATTCAAAGAGACCAATGCCAAAAGGAAGAAAACTGATTGAATTGGGCCTAAGCATCTATCGAGTGTCAACCTGGTTGTTTGGTCTTCCATGTTGAAGTTCTTGCATTAAAGATGTCAGCAACTGTTTGATCTCTTCAGAAGAGAATAAGATGGCCATTCTCAATTTTGAATTGGGTTCTATTCCAGAAGGCAGGAAGAGCGTTAACAACATCACACCAAAGATTATATACAACATCTGCTTTCCAAATGTTCGCTATTCCCTAGTGATGTCATTTCTCAAGTGAGATTTATTAGATTTTATTCAAGAACTCTGTTCTTGCAATAACAGAGTTCTCATTCATTTTGTTTCAAGTTGATGAGAAACAAATACAGGTGAGGCTTTAATTGGTGGCAATAACTGATAAAGAAGAAGAAGAAGAAGAAGAAGAAGAAGATGTCTAAATTTTGCAAAGAACTGGGCTTTCCATCTCTTTGCTTAAAACTAGCTACAACTGGGATGTCAGCAACAAGGCCCAAAGGCCCCAAACTGCTGTTAGCTCAGTTGTGTGACACCCTTCCCTCCATGGAATAGGTCCTAGGTTCAACCCCATTGGGATGGCAAATAACCACTAAATTTATGAAAAAATTAATATATATATATATATATATATATATATATATATATATATATATGTATATATATATATATATGTATATATATATATATATATATGTATATATATATATATATATATGTATATATATATATACATATATAAATATATATACATATATATATATATATATATGTATGTATGTATGTATATATGTATGTATGTATGTATGTATGTATGTATATATGTATGTATATATATATATATGTATGTATATATATATATGTGTGTATATACATATACATATATATATATATATATATATATATATATATATATATATATATATATATATATATTGTTAGGATTTGACGCTTCGAGATTCAGCCTATATTGAGCCCACAGTGAGGTTCGCGGCAAAAAACGGAGTCCAACGAGACTAAGATCATCTGAAACGGAGCTCGGATGGAGAAGATACGAGCTTTTGAAGTCGGCACGAAAATCGAGGCGGCGGAGGACCGCCGGCAACCGGCGACGGACGGCAGCGGCGCGGCCGCAGGCGGTGTCCCGCGGGACGCGCGTCCCAGGCCCGCGCGACCCAGGCCCGCGCGGGACGCGCGACCCAGGCCTGCTGGCCCCTTGTCCCGATCCACCGTGGACCGGGTGGTCCACGGTGCGGTCTGTGGACCGCGTGGGCATTTTCCACGTGTTTCTCGCGGTCCACGGCACTATTCCTTGGACTGGAGCGCGATCCAACGGCCCAGAGGGCTCCCGGTCTTGATCCGACGGTTCAGGAGTTTTTTGGCTTTGTTTAGGACTCCTGATCCTTCTCTAATTATGTTTTAAACAGTGTTTAAGCCTTTAAAAGGCCCTGTGAGGTAACAGGGAGGGTATGGATTCGGGTTTTCTCGCCGCCGTACGAACCGAAAAGAGAGAGAGAGGGGCGAGAGTGCTGTGAGAGAGGAGCAGGAGGCTCCTGGACAGCGATCGCCAGGCTCTTCAGGGGTTCAGGGGGGTCTTCAAGAGAGAGAGAGCTTTTGTGAGGGAAACTTCATGTGAGAGAGAATTGGGTGTACAAGGGTTGAGGGTGAGGTCTCCTCTTGTAAAATTTTTTTTTCATAGTGAAGTTTGCATGCCCCGTAGAGGTGAGCCCTTTTGTGGCTGATCCACGTATTTTGATTATTTTTCCTTTTGTTTTGTTTCTTCTTTCTTCCTGCTGCATCGCGTGGTACTGAAAGGATCTTGGAAGGTGGTGTCCTGGCCAGACATCCACCCAACAAGTGGTATTAAAGCAAGGCGGTACAAGGACGCAGATTGCAGTGGTGGTGAGCACGACTGAAGATGGAGAAAACAGGAAGAATCAAGATGGAGATCAACAAGTTCGATGGTAAGAGCAATTTCTCCTTGTGGCAGGCAAGGGTGAAGGACGTGCTCATCCAACAGGGGTTGATCGATGCTCTCTTGTGCGATGAGAAGCCGACCACCATGGAGGTGCGGGATTGGAAACGGCTACAGATGCAGGCGGTGAGTACCATCCGCATGTACCTGGCGGATGAGGTGGTGATCCATGTGCTGAGCGAGACTTCCCCGATGGTGCTGTGGTCGAAGCTCGAGGAGTTGTACATGGCGAAGTCTCTCACCAACACTCTTTTCCTCTGGAGGCAGTTTTACCAACTGCGGATGACTGAGGGACAGAGCGTGCAGGAGCATCTGAACCACTTCCAGAAGATCCTCACCGACCTTCTCAGCGTTGGCGAGAACGTTGAGGAGAAGACCAAGGCGCTGGTTTTGCTGGCGTCGCTTCCCTCTTCGTACGAGTCCTTGGTGACTGC
This sequence comes from Elaeis guineensis, assembly GCF_000442705.2. NCBI lineage: Eukaryota > Viridiplantae > Streptophyta > Magnoliopsida > Arecales > Arecaceae > Elaeis > Elaeis guineensis. The sequence goes on from NC_025998.2 coordinate 129,791,195, forward strand.
TCTTCTAGTGGGGAAGAGCACTATCAAGATGGACGAGATCACCGCGGTGATACTCCAGAACGAGGTTCTCAGGAGGGAGAACCCAGCTTCGAGCTCAGGTGGCGATAGCTCAGCTTTGGTGGCTTCTGGAGGTGCAGGAGGCGGTAGACGGAGCGACAGGAGATCGCAACGAGGGCGGTCTAAGTCCAGGAGGGACTTGAGCAAAACCAGGTGTTACCGGTGTGAGGAGTTGGGGCATCTAGCCAGAGATTGCCCTCAACTGAAAAATCGGACGGTGGCTGCTGTAGCGATGGCCGGCAGCGATTTAGATGGAGATGTCTTTGAGATATCTGACGAGGTATCTACTTCTTCCCAGCAGTGGATATTAGATTCTGCATGCCCCTATCATGTATGTTGCAGAGAGGAGCAGCTTGACTCCCTGGAGAACAGTGAGGGCACTGTATATCTACCGGATGGATCGAGCTGTGCGATCAGAGGCATTGGGACGGTCAGCTGGAGGACACATGACGGTGCAGTAAGGAGATTGGGGGAGGTCCGATACATACCCGATTTCAGGCGGAATCTTATCTCACTTAGCAGACTGGATTCGAGAGGCTACAGGATGGTAGCTGGTGGAGGAATCCTGAGGGTGCTACGCGGCGATAGGATTATGCTGGAGGGGAAGAAAGGGAGCAGAGGACATTATTACCTGGCAGGGAGTCCAGTGCGAGGTGGAGCATCGGGAGCCAGGTGGAGCCCAGAGCGAGGTGGAGCTCCAAAAGGCGGATCGGGCACGAGACAAGAGACTCGAGAGGACGAGAGGCGACGTCGCAAGGTAAAATTCCTATTGCCACAAGATGATGCCCCGAGCAGGTCTCAGGTCAGGAGGAGCACAGCATACGATGGAGATGGGATCGAGCAGCCTGGCTCGACTCCCATGTTTGCCCATCCATGATCAGCAGGCGATTGCCCCAGGGCATGGGGGCGAGGAGATCCAGAAGCTCTCAGAGTTTGGAGGAGGCCGAATATCGAGTCGAGGTGGAGATTGTTAGGATTTGACGCCTCGAGATTCAGCCCACATTGAGCCCACAGCGAGGTTCGCGGCAAAAAATGGAGTCCAACGAGACTAAGATCACCTGAAACGGAGCTCGGATGGAGAAGATACGAGCTTTTGAAGTCGGCACGAAAATCGAGGCGGTGGAGGACCGCCGGCAACCGGCGGCGGGCGGCAGTGGCGCGGCCGCAGGCGGTGTCGCGCGGGATGCGCGTCCCAGGCCCGTGTGGGACGCGCGACCCAGGCCCAGGCCGCGCAGGACACGCGACCCAGGCCTGCTGGCCCCTTATCCCGGTCCACCGTGGACCGGGTGGTCCACGGCACGGTCTGTGGACCGCGTGGGTGTTTTTCATGTATTTTTCATGATCCACGACACTATTCTTTGGACCGGAGCGCGATCCAACGGCCCAGAGGGCTCCCGGTCTTGATCCGACGGTTCAGGGGTTTTTTGGCTTTGTTTAGGACTCCTGATCCTTCTCTAATTATGTTTTAAACAGTGTTTAAGCCTTTAAAAGGCCCTGTGAGGTAACAGAGAGGGTGTGGATTCGGGTTTTCTCGCCGCCGTACGAATCGAGAAGAGAGAGAGAGGGGCGAGAGCGTTGTGAGAGAGGAGCAGGAGGCTCCTGGACAGCGGTCGCCAGGCTCTTCAGGGGTTCAGGGGGGTCTCCAAGAGAGAGAGAGCTTTTGTGAGGGAAACTTCATGTGAGAGAGAATTGGGTGTACAAGGGTTGAGGGTGAGGTCT
>NC_025998.2:129797970-129971096 GCF_000442705.2 Elaeis guineensis
GACTTGTTGATTAATGTTGCTTTCAAGCCTTCGTTTTAGTCCACAGCTTGTTTTTCTGATAATTTTTGCTGGCATTCTGTCGGTTGTTGATACTGTGATTCAGGTGACTGAAAGAGAAATCAATGGTTTCGAGTGGCAAATATGGTGTCAACTCCCTCCACACCAACTCATTGCATTAACCTGCCTAGGCCAGGACAATCATTGAATCCTTTTGTTAGCAATTCTTGTCTATCTTGACTTAATTGCAGGTCTCTTTCCCTCATTTATGGGTGCAAGGGACTTTTGATTATTAGAACACTAAAAGCAGAAGAGAATAAATCATAATTACATGGCAAATTTTGGTAAATTAGTTTGTGCTGATCTAATTTTTAGCCTTGAAATGCTTTTTTTTTTTTTTTCCAGTAATGGGGAGTGAAGGTGCTTACCGCAGATGAATGAAGGTTATGCCGCCTGCATCTGGACTAATGGATTAAGCAACCCTGGAGGAAAACCCTCTCAGCATACTCTATGATATTGTTCAATGCAAGCTAATGTTGCCAACTAATCAGCTACCTGATTTGCCTCTCGAAAAATATGAAGACAAGTAAAGTAGGACAGATTGGTACAAAGCATCTTGATGTTTCTAAAGGCTGGATGATGCGAAGACTCCTTTCCATTGATCCATTGCACCACCGTAGTTGACTCTACTTCTAACAAAATTTTGTCATTCTAAATCATATCAACCAGCTATAAGTTCTACCATATGTATAGAGTTTGTAATTATTGGGATTGGTGCAGCATAAAGAACTCTTCCCATATGATTTCAAGTAACAAACCCAGCACTTGCAACATTAGGCCGAAGTGAACCATTAAAATTCACTTTAATAAATTCTAATTGTGAGGGCTACCAGGATACAATAGTTTCATTTGGATGATCCACAAACACTCATGGTAAATGGCAGCCTCTGATGTCAAAGTCTTTCAACCGAATGCCTCTTGAATGCCTCTTAATTCTGGTGATGTTAAATTGAAGAAAGTTTTCATCATTAAAAAAAAAAAAAAATGTTGAATTGAAAAAAGTCTGTCTTTTCTTTTGTAGTGCACTGGGCTTCGTAATTGGATACGAGATCTGTCAGAGATTGTCATGGCCTGTCTATATTTGGCTAACCTGACAGTAATCTGTGGAGAGCTTATTGGATTTGGACCAGTTTGAGCAGCCTCCCCACCACCTGTTCTCTTCTGCTCCCATTCTTTTTCTTTTCTGAAAAAAGTCACCTTTAAATATATTTCCTGTTAGATTGATGTGCATGTGAAGAATTCTACTGTAGATCCTTTACTTCACAAGGCTAATCGCAAAGGGAAGGTACCACAAGGACACCAATATTTTTTACTTTGCTTTTAATTTAAAATTAAGTTTCTTTTCTTCTTTTTTTAGCTAAGCAAGTAAACATCTCTTTTTGAAAGGATAAATCCAGATAACTTGCTTTATTCTTCCGCTTTCCTACACATTCCTAATTGTAAAGAATTACTGACATGGTTCAGTACTTATTGCTTCCACAAACTTGCTGCATGCTTTTGCCATCGCTTTATCTGCTTGCCCAACAACAAATTCTATTTACTTTCTTTCTGCCCCAATCTCTTACTCCTAAATCACCTTCAGATTAAGGATTGCTTATGGTTCGCTAGATCCCATAGTCCAAATTTGTAAAAGTTGCTCACTTAACATGAGTTTAAAGATCAAATTCTGGTCAGGGGGTTATCATTATTATCATGTGTTAAAAAAACAAAATCATTTGAAAAATCCAAGTGGTTTTCTGCATATTGGATGGTAGGGTTCTGTCCAAGATGGGTCGCAATTGTTACGTAACACCTAAGACTTGAGACATCTTTCTACCAAAAAAAAATGGACCTGAGACATCTCATGTTCCCAACACTAGGCGTTTGTCAAAGCCCCAGTTGGAAATGTGGTGGAAATTTAGGACAAACCATTCAATGATATGTGTCTTACGTAACAAAGGACTTTGGCATAACCTTGCCTGTCTTCTGTGGTGACCCTCATTCACGTTTCACCATCTCATTGTAAGATTTGAGCAAAAGGAAGACCATCAGTCCATCGAATATTATTTTCTAGCTTGTAAAATTTTCAAGATTGGACAAGGACTAGGGATGGCAATGGATAAGTTTGAATCGGGTATTGTATTATCCATCCCCAAATCCGAACTTAATACCCTATATCCAAATCCTACCCGATATCCGATCGGATAAGAAAAGATATATCCATCCCCATATCCAATAGATTCGGAGATACCTACGAGTAACCCATTTTCCTATACCCAACCCATACCCGCCCCATACCTATCCCATACCCAAAAAAAATAAACAACCAAAATAATTTTATACACATTATCAATCAAAACGAAATTATCAATTCAACATAGAATATAATTTATAAGTCCAGATTTATAGAAATCAAACATAGAAATAGAATTACAATTCAACATAAAACATATAAATAATCAAAATTATTTTATGAATATTATCAACCAAAATAGGATTATCAAAATAGAATTATAAACATATATATTCGGGTATGGGTTCGGGTGTTACCCATACCCGTAGGTTCGGATCGGATTCGGATTCGGATTTGGATAAAAAGCAGTACTACCCATACTCTACTCATACCCGTGCTATAGTTTTCGGATTTACCCAAATCCGAACCCAAACTCGGTCAAACTCGATTTTTCGGATTTGATCGGATTTGGATAGGATGCATACCCATCGGGTCGGATCGATTTTGCCATCCCTACAAGAGCTTATGATTCAGTATGTGAGATATTATCCACTCTGGCTTATGGGCCTCACAATTTTGTCCTTTAAAAGATACTTCATATGGGAAGATATTTCCTTTCTATATAAGTCAAAATCCTCCTTGACTCACAATTAATATGAGACTAATGATGCTCTGCCTTCTACATCATAACATAGCCTCTCAAATTAAGGAAGAGTCTACATATAGATGTGATGTGCTCCTCCTTAATTTTATCATAGATTAGTATACGGATGGAGGAGTCTCACAGTTGCAGGAGTAGTTCTCTATTTGGCGTGCCACTATTGCGACAAGGTTCATGCTCAGCACATGAGATATTGTCTGCTCTGGTTCATGAGCTTCATGATTTTGTTCTTCAAAAGGTGTCTCATGTGAGAACAATGGTCTCTTCCTATATAAATCAGAGTCCCTCTTGATTCACAATAAATATGGAACTAATGATGCTCTCTCTTCTACACCACAATAAGATAGTATCATGTTACATTCTTAGTTGAATCAATAATGTTTGATGGAGGTCACACTAGTATTCACCACATGTTTGAATTTAAGTTGCTAGTTAGGCAATTAAACATTATTTTGAAATGTAGGTCCATATGAAGGCTACTTTCCATGCACATGCTACTTATTCGATAAGGGCAACATCACGTTGGCATGTTGCTATCTTGGTTGTACTGAGATGTAGTTGTTTTCTTCATAAAATTTTGATATTTCACAAACCATTTCTTTCTTCTGAAGATGACATCTGAGCTCTTGAAATTAAGATAAATTTGTCTTCTTAGTCAAGCAACTTTAGCTTTCGGAACGAAGGGATTTTAATTCTTTTTTATTCAAAAAAGATAAAATTAATATTTGTCAAAGCATGTGTTTGGAATATATATGCCGATATTAACATTCTAGCAAGCCAATGGCATGTTGGTCGAATCTTTAAGGGGTGGTTGATATTGGATCCTTCATTTGACTAACATTTTAATATTTAGTCTCTAGTTTAATTCATATTTAACACAAAAAAGATATAACTATATACAAGAACGGATATAAGTATATACAAAATACATATAAATATGTGCAAGATATTTGTTTCACCATGTATCGAATAAAATATGAAATGCTATATAAAAATTAAATTTAAAATGATAGTCAAGCACAAAAATGATGCTTTGAAATGTTGTGTATCTTTGAAATGTACCTGGATATTATTACTAGGCTCCATCCCTAGATTAATTTTACATGTTACATGTAACAATGAAATTGTTGAGTATGCACATCAGCACAAGAAGCTGGAAATTTGAGAGTGCACTGAATTTTTCAAGAGAAAGAAAAGGTCGACTTCATTGAGAAGATATCTTTTGCCTTTATCACAAAATACTTTTTCTCTATCGATAATTAGATAGAATGAGATTGTAGGTGAATTGGTTAAATCACTACTGTTAATTTAGATTACCCTTTAATCTATTAGCGATTCTCATGTTAGAAAACTCTTATTTTATTACTCCATCTCTGTTTTTAGAGTTAAGATGCAGATACGGTGATATCCCTACTAAAATCATGACCATTAAGAGTTTGATTGAAGGTGTTTAAAGGTACTCAATACCAATTTGATACACAAATAATGATAGAATAATTAAAAAAAAAAGTTACATCAAACCTTGGTTAGTGCCTAAATAATTCATTGGAGGTGAAGAAGAACCATGTTCTTAGTATTAATTTCAGCTGCTTCAACGGGAATTTATAAGTAATTGCTTGAGAGTTTTTTTCCATTTATTTTTTATTTTAGTTCCAAAATCTGGTGGGAATACCACCACCATCATTTTAAATAATTTCTAGTGGGGATACCACAACTATAATTTTAAATAATAACATACCACAATGTTTTGAGACATCTCTCTCATTAAAAGGTTTAACATATCTATATACGTGCTGATTTGCTGCTGGGACTCCGAGCACATTTCTTTATCAGCATTGCACTAGCCATTTCAAATGAATAAGTACTTTTTATCACTTCTTTTTTTTTTTTTTTTTTCAATGGGGATCCTTTGATCATTTCTATTAGCTACACATTCTTCACTTATTTTTGATATCTTTTTTTTTTTTTTTTTTTTTAAATGGAATCCATTCAATTCGATGATTGTCCAATTTCAAACAACAATTATAGAGGTCGTCCGAAATATTCTCTTTCTATTCCTTATAAGCTTGGAGAACCATGTAGTCCAACACTTTGCTGCAGCTGAAAGCAACACATCTATCCTCAGGCATCTAGTCTTCATCCAAATTCAAAACTTGCGGTATGAGTGGGACCTTCCATCAAGCTTTTAGGTTGAGAATGATGGCCATACTAAAATGGGTTCCGGCATGCTTGCCTTATACTACAAAGCTAAAATGCTTTGGCATTATGTTCACTCTTTATCTTTTAAATTTGTTTACTTTTAAAACATAAATTATAGAACCCTAAAATTATACTGTCGAAATGGTTATAATGTTGGAATAGAAGGTTGCAAGGATACGAATAGACCCATGATTTTAGCCATACATTATATATATAATATATATCGGTGAATTACGCATATTTTTTAATAAGCTAAGCCTAAGGCATATAGCTCCCTTTATATATGAAACCCATTATAATAATCGACCTTAGGAACCATTTTGTCATTGGTAGTGGAGCAATCTTTGGGGCTTGTTTTACTATAAAACATATAATATTAACAAAATTTAGTAAGGATTGCATGTTGTTTGGATAGGTTTTTTTTTTTTTAATTATCATTGCACATAATGCCAACCAAAATCAACGCCGCGATAATTGTTTTATCCATCTCCCAAGGATGGTTTCAATGCTTGTCAATGATTGTAATGAAAGCAAAAATTAATGGGAAGGAAACATAGATGGGTGTGAATGTCTTCTTTCAAACAAATAGAAGTAATCCACCAAAAAAAAACAAATAGAAGCAATAAATAAATGGGTGCGAGGTGTACGAGGGCAAGTGGATAATGCAATTGCGTGCCCACCAAACTCTTGCTTATGTCACCCAAATTTAAGCTTTTCCAACGCCCACTCAAGATTAAAAGATTGTTAGGTGCAAACCCTCGTTAATGGCGATCAAGTCAAGTAAACGAGACCTTTTCAACTTTTCCACCCGTAATGTCTCCTTTTAGTGAAAAGAAAAAAAAAAAAAGATTCCCGGATATAGAGATGATCTTCATATCTCGTGCATTTTGTTAGAACTTTTATTTTACTCAAACTGGTAATGCCCGCATGCCCATCTATAGTTGTATCTGATATGATCCCCCTTTTCACCTAACTTAATTTATCTAATTCATTAATCATTTCTTTTTCGGTTTAACCTTTTTTATTTATTTATTTGTTATTTCCTCTCTCACCATTTGACCAGAAAGATCAACAAACTTGATATTGATTATTTTGGCTACTATAGATAGGATTAGATAGGATTTGAAGTCAAGTCACAAATCAAACTTTCAAAAATTATAATTAATCATACAACATCTGATGAAGATGATCTTTTTTTTAAAAAAATTAAATAATTTTTTAAAGTCTACGATATATTGTTGTCCTTAGATAGGGCCGCGTCCCTAATAATCAAGCTTAAAATCTATTATTTGGGTCCTAAAACAGAATGTGAAACTAAATTTTCTTTTGAAAATATTTTGATCAGATGTATCTTCTAATCTAAAAAAAATTCGACGAAACGATAAAAGAAAGTTATTATAGAAGTTCATATCTACTCTTGTAAAATTTTAGTATTTTTAAATTTATTTTATTAGTTATATCTATTTTAGAAAAATGAGTCCTATTAAAATTAAAAAGAAATCTGATCTAAATTTTGTAAGGGCGGCCTCATCATTACAAATAGAAGTTGTATATCTCAGTTTTATTATCATTAATGAAAAAAAATATAAATCCTATCTTTAAAAATTTTTATTTTTCTTTATTTTTTTTTGAGATATTCACATTGAGCAAATTGACAAAATACTTCATTCTTTTCGATCGAATCATCATTTGCCTGAATTTTCCTTTTTATTATTGTTGTTGTATAGACTGGAGAGTCCAAATCATTTTCTTCTTGCATGAATTGTATGTGACACGGTTTAACATCCATTTGAGACGGATGATGGACCTTCACTCCAACGTTGCCTTTGTATATCAGAGGAATGTATCTGATGAAGCATGTAATGCATCTGAGATAATCCTAAGCACTCAAATTCATAAATAGCTTGACTTGCATGTACGTAGTTCATAGAGACCAACGGATTCGCTCCCTAGCCTTATCTGGACTTGCTTATTTGAAAAAAAATTCTTGCATTTATTTTTTTTCAAACGTATATAGGCAATAGCAGCAATCAACATTAGGATCACTGGTTGGGCTGACTTACAAAAATTCCTTTTTCTTCATGCAAGATAAAGGCTTTAAAGGTCGTGTGAGAAGGCAAGACACCAAGTAAAGGGCCAATTGCTTTCCATATGGATAAAAAGAAAAGGCAATTAAAAAAAATTAAGTCCTCCACTAGTTCAGATGAATGACCACAAAGTATGTAACCACCTAAGTATATTTTTCAAGCTTCCTTCCAAGAGCAACCCATTCCATTTTTTCTTCCAACATAACTAAAGAAAACATTTGATCTGAAGCGGCACATTAAGATTCCATGAGTAGGATGTAGAGGCAGTGGAAAATTATCCTTTACTAAATTTTCAAGCAATATGATCTATCTTCCTATTTAGAGAAACCAAGGCCAACAAGGATGATAAGTGATTGTACTGGGATCGGACCTCCATTGAAAGAATTAGATGGTAATCGGCTACTCAGTAGCGATCCGTATGGTGTTCATCACTTGGAAGCTCCTACCTCCAAATTTTCTGGAGATCAACTTCGATAGCAGTGCGAGAGGTCCCAGAGACAGTACAAGCTCTATAATCCACTATCCTAACTCCACACTTATGATAGCTGACAGAAGTCATCTTCTCGACAGTATTGTTCCAGCAGTAGAGTTGCAGACTGTTTGGATCGGTATATTCTTTGCGACGCTACATTGCAAGTAGAGATATTGGTTATGGAGGAGGATTTAGCCACAATCATTAGTTGGTTACGGGATTAGCCAAAAGACTGAGCTGTTCGTCCTCTCCTCAATGACATCTGGCATCTAGCTCGAAGATACTCCTCGATTGAAATTAGGCATGTCTACCGTGAGGCCAACAACACGATCTGACTGGGTATTTCCTTTGCAGTAGAGGACAACAGATGACTATGGTATCGCAGACATTCTGAGATAATCTTTTTTTTTTTTAATCTTTCTGACTGTGTTCATATTCGCAATATATAAATGCTTTATCTTACCAAAAAACAAAAAGAATTAGATGGTTATCTGATTTTTTAGACATCATTCTAGGGTTGCAAAACTCCACTATCCTGTTCTTTTTTGGACTAACTTTATGAAATAAGGGTGAAAGTGGTATAGATAATATTCGTCCGAATCTATTTTCATATTCAAAACAATCTGGATATGGACAGAAATTTGAGGATCCAACTAATATCCGCATCCATATTTATATCCATTAAAAAAAATAAAAATAGATATGGATAGACAACTATCCGATTCATATCTGAATATCCAAATTTATTTATAACCCTATATAATTTTATATAGTACCTATTAATTTTTAAAAAAATATACAATCATATAAATATGCTATTAATTTGATTTATTATCTATTTAGTAATATCTTTAATTCTGTAGTCATAAAGTTTAATCAATCAATTTATATCTGTAATTATATCTATTTTTTAATATCTGTATCTATTTAAAATAAATATGAATATAAATTTTTTTGTATCCAAATAATATCTATATTCATATTGATATTCGTCAAAAAAAATATATATAGATGTGGATATACTGTTATTCGATCCGATTTTAATCCTGTTATAGAACGGAACAAAACCTAAAGAGATATACCATAAATCTAACCATCTTTTAAAAAAAATATTTGGATCATTTTTAAAGATTAAAATATTTTCTTGTCGATTTCCAATGTATGGCGACCTCATTTTTTTTATGATGAACAAATTGAATTTATTTTTTTAAATATCCCAATTTTTATAGTATTTATCTAAAAATTAGAAAGAAAATATAGTTATTTTTTATTATTATCCACTATTTTTATTATAATATCATTATAGCATTTTTATTTCATAAATCACTTTGATACGAAAAGTCAAAAAGAGTATTTTTCTAATAGCTGTTATTACCGTTAATAACGGTTTTTTTGTTTGGAGATTATAATGGTTCGGAATATTCTGTTATTTAACATCTTGGTTCTTCGTTTGTGTTCTACTGAAAGTGAACCCTCGGCCCTCGGACCCTTTAAAATCCCAAACAAAGGGGATCTTTAAAAAAGATCGGACCTGGGGCACAATTACCGGGCATCCAGTCCAGCGTCCGACACAATGATTTCAACACCTTGTGGTTCGAGCCACATCTCACCAACCTCAGTTTTAGAGGGAATCTCTTTTTTTCTCTCATTTAAAAAATAAGTAAGATACAAAAAAGTTTTTTTGGGTGCAACAACTAAGACTGGCTTGTACCATTGATTTGAATTGATCCTCCATTGAATGATCCTCCTCCATTATACCATTTGACTGAGGATACAAATTTCAATACATGCAACCAATTTCAAAAGTTTATGATGATATAAAAAATGAGTTTCAAATATCAAATTTAATGAAAAATAGATTAAAATATTTTATAATTTGTTAGATAACAAATAAAGAGTAAGAATGAGAATGCAAGTATTATTAATTTTAATTTATATTTTATATTTTATCAAAAAAATCTATATCCTGTAAGATTGTGCCGGTACAACAGCAATAAATTATTAATATATGATAGATGTAGAGGTTAAAGGATAACTGATATTTTAACTCTTTATACTTATTATATGAATTAAAATTTATATATATATATTTATTACGATTAATTTTTTATTATATCCATAATCAGTGAAGAACATCTGCAAGACGAAGTCCTCACAGCTCAAAATTATATTCGATGGAAATCTCCGATGTTTAAATCATAGAGAAAATTGATGAACAGCAGCATCTGATCTGAAGACTTCATCTTGCAGATGCTCTTCATCGACGACAGACGCAACAGAGATTAATCATAATAATATTATATTTTTTTAAAAATATTTTTTTAATTTTTAATAATTTTTATATAAGATTTGAGCTGTATTTTTTATGTAAAAATTTGATTCATCTTTTTTTTCACGGTAAGTAGCATTGGATCGTATAATAGTTATTATAAAATTTATTCAAATAGATGAAAATAAGAGCCAAAAATCTTTTGAGGTCTATATAAAATATAATTTAATGATTAATGTTATGAAAGAATATTAGTCATTCGTATTAAAAATGTAACCTAAAATTATTTCCATATATGTCTACGCATCCTGTGATCTGCTTCCGGGTGCAGTTTTCTGTTTATTTAGATTTTAATAAAAGTGTCGTCATTAACATCTAAAGTACATGGCTATCTTTTCAATTTATTAACACCAACAGTCGATCTTAAGGTTTTATTTAAGATTAGATACTTGATGATTATAAAAGGCTGCGGAAAAGAAGGGAAAAAAAAGGTCTGGGGAACCGCAAAAAAGAGTCGCTGGTAATAATTACGTTCATATTCAGCACAGCGAAAAAGGTTGGAATTGAGCGTGTCATGATTTGACGCTAATGGACACGAAAATCGTCAGCATGGTATTATATCGGCATGTACTCCACAAGAGGGATCATGGAAGGGCTAAAATTGTCCATGCCGAATCCAATTGAATTTTTACCGGACATAATTATGTCAAAAAATTAATTATTTATAAATTTTTAATTTTTTTAATTTTAATTTAATATAATTAAAATTTTAATTTTTAAATTTATTTAATTTAAATTCTAATTGAAAATTTATTCTGAGAGTTGTGATATAATTGTTACGTAATACCATGTGATCTACCGGTGTGGTAGGAAAAATTTATACAAAAAATGATATTACGTGATAATTTTATCACAATAGTTGAATAAAATTCACAACTAACATTTGTATTGAATGAATTTAAAAATTAAATTATCAGATTAATTGAATTAAAATTTATTATAGAATTGAAAATTTTGAAATAGTTTAAAATTTTTTATATAATTAATTTTTTTTACCGTATGAGTTATTAAATCAGGAGCTACGTGCCTACATTCGAAATGGATTGGTTTTAGGTTGATTCAGGACAGAAGATATAACATGGGTCATATCTAATCTTGACTTGAGATCAAATTAATAATTTTCTAACTCAACGTGATGCCACATTCTTGTTAGGTGCATGCACCGCCTGTTCTTGCCTATTTTATGGATTACGTTAGGTCAAAGTTAGATTAAATCAATCCAAGTCGCATGCTTAGCTCCATATCTATATGGGCCCACTCTAGGGTTTATAAATTGAGCTGCCACGTTTGCATTTGCCAATCCTCACTGCATCTTTGGTTTTATATTAATACAAATCTGTCCCGACATGTCCGGCGTTAGCTACATAAGCGGAATGCACAAAGAAGTCTTACAAGATAAATATATTTTAGAAAGTAAAATAAAATCTTATATTCAAAATGAAAAACTAAGAGGTCCACGCACCTCTTCATCATGTGCGCCAATAATCATAAATACATATAGATATTGCCATGCAGCAGCAGGGACCACGATATGTAATAGTTTAACTCATTTAATTTGATTCAATCTTTGATGTATTATATTAAATTATCTATTCAATAAAAAAATTAGATACATATTTGGATTTTTGATCTACTCGTTAGATATATTCGATTCAAAATAATAAATTTTTGATCTATCCAATATCTGATCCGGTCTGTGTCTGATTCATTCCTTTCTGATTACACCTAGTACAACGATCTATATTGTATATGATCTAACTTATATCTGACCCATCCTGTCTTGGTTGTGATCTTGTATGGTGGGTGTATATGGATGCAGCAAAGTTGGCCTAAAATATCATGGAGCAAGGAGGCTTAGTAATTATGAGGGTGCTTGGTTGGGGAGAATGGGGATCTGCAATTAAAATCGGAATGGATGACTCTCATTCCAATTGTTTGATTGGAAGGAGTCCCATTTCGATTCCGATTCTAGAGTGAAATGAGAATGGCTCAATATATATAGAACTCAATTCCTACTCTTTTCTATAGATTCAAATTTTCATTTCGATTCTGATTTCGATCACGAATCAAATACTTCGAAGGATTGGACCATTCTGATTTTGATTTCAAATTATTTCGATTTGATTCTGATCGCGAACTAAGTATCCTTATATGTCACATTCTTATCAAAAAAAAATTATGGGAGCATTTGATTCGTAATCGGAATCAGAATATGAATGAAAATCGAAATAGCTTGAAATCAGAATTGAAATGGTCAAATCCTCCGAAACATTTTGTTCATAATTAAAATCAAAATTAAAATTGAAATAAAAAATTGAATCTATAAAAAAAAAATAGAGATTGAATTCTATATGGATAGATCCATTGTCATTCTATCTCGAAATCAAAATTAAAATAAAATTTTTTTCAATCAAATAATTAAAATAAAAATTATCTATTCTAATTTCAATTTCAGCCCTGGATCCTTTCCAACTAAGTATTCTCTGTATGCCTTCTTAAATCCTAAACAAAGCATAAGTGAGCAAGCACTACCTCACATTATCCATAAATATTGCTCTCAGTACATTCGTCTTTTTGAAAATGCAAACCATAGTACTCATTCAAGAGGGCGAAAGTCCATGCGCTTGGAAGTCAGGCTTTTGTAAGCAAAGACTCCAGTCGCAAACCAGCAAAGTTCCAGGATAGCTCTTGACATTTTTACGAGCTTTATTTACCTTTACGAGGCAAACCCACTCATTGCCCTGCAACTATCGGACCATCGTTTGGAAGTGTTCGCACTGTATCAACCCTGACCCCCAAATTTTTTTTTTAAAAGAAAAGGAAAGGAAAAAAGAAAAAAAGAAAAGGCTGCTTGCCGATGGAGAGAGAAGGGACAGCTGCTCACGCACGCAGTTGTGCTACGACGAGTGTGTGTGGGAGAGAGAGAGAGAGGTGGTGGTCCCCAAGGGAGTCAACTAAGTACCTGACCTGGATGGGGCCCACAGGAGCTCACCGTCCCCTCGCTCGAAGCAAAGGCTGCCACGGTCAACAAAACGCACCCGAAATGTACCCTGAGAAACGGACCCCATTCCACGTGTCTGCTCCGCACTCAGCCGCAACGGCTACTCCGAAATGTCCCCATTTTGGCGTCGGAGACCAAGGGCCCCAGTCCAGACATATCGACAAACGGCCCTTATCCTTCAAAATAATAATAATAATAATAATAAAACATTAAAACAACATAAGGGACAAGTATAATAATGGAAGGCAAATCGAGGTCTCACCGTGGGACCCACTGTAAAAAAAAAAAAAAATTCACCCCCGTCCATTTCAATCATGATTACCATTCCTTCTCCAATTGCTTTATTATTAATTGGTTAATATTATATAATGAGGCCCTTCTCGACTCCGAATCTAATATTTTAGTCCCTGGAGTTCCCCCGTTTTCTTTTTTTTTCTCCTCCTAGGCCAGAGGTTTGAGTATTTATGTTGATAAAAGATGGAAATTTTCTTCTCCGTGCGGTCACACCCCCTTCACACCTTCCAATCCCTCGGCAGCGATGGGAAGACCGACACCAATCTAAGTTTGCCCCGTCCCAAATCCAAGGTCAGTCATCGGGTCCCCTCCTTTCCCTCTTTCTTCTGGTATTCGTTTCGTTTTGTCTCGATTTATTTGGCTGGATTTCTCTATATAAAGGTACAAAGTTTTCCATCTATGTTGTGACTCTTCTTTCGGTAAGATTGGATGTAATCAATCCAAAGAAAGCATCTTTTCTTATATGAGAGCTGATTCACATGATCAAAATCTCATCTTGGTTATTCTTTTTTCCTGTTATGTTTTCTTAATTTAGTTTAGAGAGAGAGGTGCTCTTCCTTTTGAGATAAAGTTTCGGATGGATCGGTTGTCTTTGCTTGCGAGGTTTTGGAGTTTTTATAAACTCTGAAATATTTTGGTTGATGATTTGACTCGTTTGACATCCTTCCTTCATCATTCAGATACTTTGCAACTGTTTTAGTTTGATCATCTGTTGGTATACCATGGGAAAAAGTCCAGTCATGAGCCAATTAAAATCCCGTCTCGACTTTTCTTCTTTTGAATGTTCTTCAGTTTCTGTAATGGTTTTTTTGTCTGAGATCTGTCTGATGAACTTGGTTTTGGTGGTTTTCAGATGCTGTCGCTGCTGAGACTTTGGGGTATTTAGGGTGTTTCGGGACTTGGTGTTGAGATGGAGCAGGTGGAGGAAGCTAACCGAGCTGCTGTGGAGAGCTGCCACGGTCTCCTGAGCCTGCTTTCCCAGTCCCAGGATCAAGTCCAGTATAGGAATCTGGTGGCAGAGACAGGGGAGGCTGTTTCTAGGTTCAAGAGAGTGGCCTCAATGCTCAGTGATGGTGTGGGTCACGCAAGGGTGAGGATTGTGAAGGGAGTCCAATCCCCCTTCCACCACAAGGTTTTCCTGGACCATCCATTGGTATTATCTGAGATAGACCCTTCTCCAAAGCCTCTCCAGCTCCTGCCAAAAAGTCTATTAGATACCTCAGCACCAGAGTTGGGTTCCTGTGCTAAAAATCCACAGCAGCTCACCCAAAAGATCTTATTTGAGAACCCAGGGCTGGATTTGAATTCCTCTTCTTCTAGGAGCACTCTCCAGCTTGCACCACAGGGTCCTCCAACAGCAGCCCATTTTCAGTTCCTCCAACAGCAGCAGAACAACCAAAGGTTTCAGCTCCAGCAGCAGATTAAGTTCCAGGCTGACATGTTTAGGAGGAGCAATGGTGGCATAAACCTCAAGTTTGATAGCTCGAGCTGCACGCCGACCGCATCGTCTGCGAGGTCCTTCTTGTCGTCGCTGAGCATGGATGGGAGTGTGGCCAGCTTGGATGGAAAGGCATTCCATCTGATTGGTGGACCAGCAGCATCTGATCCAGTGAGCACACATCTGCCTCCAAAGAGGAGGTGCTCGGGCAGAGGGGAGGATGGGAATGGAAAATGTGCGACGGCCGGCAGATGCCACTGCTCGAAGAGGAGGTGAGACCGTCGAAGCTGTGTTTTTTTTTTTTTCTTTTGTTCTTGTTGGATTTTAACACATTGTTGCTTGTGAAATCTTAATTCTATTATATTTGTAGGAAGCTGAGAGTCAAGAGATCCATCAAGGTGCCTGCTATCAGTAACAAACTTGCTGACATCCCGCCCGATGAATATTCATGGAGGAAATATGGACAGAAACCAATCAAGGGTTCTCCTCATCCTAGGTATTTACTCTAAAATACCAATTTATCTTAGGCAATTGCCAAATGTATCTTAGCATTACCTTGTATGAGTTTGAGCAATTAATATTTTATAGCCTTTGGTAGCTGAGGAGTTAATAGTTTGGTTCCCATTTTCATGGTTTATATGTTTGGCCTGGCCTAGGTAAAGAACAATAAATGCATGCTCTTTCAAGCACATCTTGTTGAATTTCCAAATGTTCCATTCTTTCAGAGTTGGTTGGTTGCAGAAGTTTGTGCTCTGCTGGATTGTGTAAGAATTTTGTGAAATTTTCTGATATTAGTGTAATGATAGTACTGCGAGGATGGGATCGGTGATTCTGGTATAGAGCACTCAATTTGTCGAGTGGATTAAAATGCTTTCTATTGTGGAGACTAGCACACCCTTGGCTTCCAAATTTGTTTCTTGTTGCCAAACTTTTGTGTTGGATATACTCATTCAGCTCTATCAATCACTTCATCAGGCTCCTAAACTCGTAACGCTGTATTGCAACCCATGATGACAAAAGTATTGAGTAACTAAATAATCAAGCCTGTAAATTATAAAGTAAAACATCAGCAACAAAACTTATTCTTTGATTTGTATTTATGTTTTAAGGTGATGGAAATATGACCAATTAGGTCCAGAAACATCGAATCTTAGCATCTTTCTGAATGTTTGTTCATCATCAGTTGTTATTTGAGTTCTTTTTCTTGGTCATAGGTTTTGTTTTCAAAATTATAAGAACCCACTAAGAGAAAGTAAAGTTAATTTAATGCAGGGGATACTACAAATGCAGCAGCATGAGGGGCTGCCCTGCAAGGAAGCACGTCGAGAGGTGCCTGGAAGACCCCTCAATGCTCGTTGTTACTTATGAAGGCGAGCACAACCACACCAGGTTGCTCACCCAGTCTGCCCACACCTAGAGGCATTAGAGCTCTCCACCAGCAGCCAGCCCAACTGCTGCTCCATCTGCATCCCAGCCTCATTTAGGGCCGACCGAGCCGCTCTTGTACATGTTTACTTTCTGTTAGTTGAAGACCAAGGCAGTGGAGCAGTTGCTGATGTGGGTAAGTCTCTTGGATCCTGCAAGCTTTCTGGTATGAAGAGGGAGCATACAAGAGGATACTCCCCCGTCGAGCCACATAGAAATGCTACCTGAGTAATGGTCGAAGAAAGCGAACGAAGAACTCTTTCCTTGCTCATTTGGGTGAAGCTGCGCTTGTTCAATTTACATCTCAAACCATCACTGCAACCATGTTCAAAAGCAGTTGGATGGAAGATATATATAGCAGACCTTTTTTGAGACAGCAATAGGCATTTTGTAATCTTGGAAGGGAATGGTAGTATTTCATGTTGCTCAAATGTGTTCCTTGCTTTGCTTTCATGTTCATTCCGTCGAAAACTTCATGCTAGTAGTACTCGGCCATCTAAGCTCTGGTGGTCCATGCGTACAAGCTTTGTGTCTCCATGATGCATGAGATCCTTCTGGACCCATGAAGCTTCCATGAAGCCTCCATTTGATGGTGTTTTGCAAATGCCAAGTATTTGGTTAGTGTCCTGGAGCTCCTCATCAGCTCGTGAAGTACGGTGCCTTACTCCTTCTGGGTAATGCCATCATTGTCTGGTTCTAGTGGGAGTTTTGTGACTTTAAAAACATGACAAATCTCACTTTGTTTGGATGCGTTTGGAAGGCTAGTGGTCTTTTCCCTTTGTCCCAAAAATGGATGCTCGGAGTCTTAGAAACATCTTTTACTGTGCAAATTGTTTGTTACGTTCTTTTGCCAGTGCATTTCCATTCATGAAGGCATGAAAGAGACTCTTAGGAAGTGGAAGACTGGTTGGTCGCTAGTTCACCGCTGGGGGAAAATACAGAGGAAAGACACTTGAAACTAACTGAGGCTTTCATTAGTCCAGATTAAACACTGGTTTCAGTGCTCCATTGGCAGCTTAAACTGATGAGAGTCTTCAGTGTGCCCGTCTTAGATGGAGAGCAGCTGTGGGCTAAGATGGTGGAGGTGAACCAAGAAGTTTACAGCAAATGCAGTGCATTGGCCATATGTATCAAAATCTTCTATGTGATCACATCTTAATCTAATGACTTCATTAGATCTATAATTTGTTCTATCTTGGAGACTTAAATGAATCCATGGAGAACTGACGGTGCGACTGGTTACGTGTACCACGACATTAAGTTATTCTTTATACTAAAGATACGCATCAATCCAGTTAAATTAAGTTAATAACGAAGAAAGAGTGAACATAGTAGCTAGCAAGCCAACTTGGCCGCCTTTTAGCCTTTTTTGGGTTCTTAAGCAAGCATTTTCCTTCTCTTTTCACTGATTTACAGTAATGGGGCAGCAGGTTGGACGTTGGATGTTCTGTAGAGTTGTCCTTTTCTTTTCTAGAGCCATGGGGAATGTGACATGAATAAGCCCTATAGTCGCTAGCTAAAATATTTTAATAGCCACAGATGCTTACCGATGAATTAAGCAATAAATATGCCCAATAACATATTTGTGTTTTGGTAAATAAAAAAAAAAAAAAAACAAGTTCATGCTTAATCTAAGTTTGGGTTGTGTCTTTCGCATGAAAGAATGATCAATCTTCTTTCACAACATCAACAGTTGGATCACGCTTTGCACAGATTTCAAAAAACTCCGAACTCCTTCGTTCATCTGTCTATATAGATGTTGAATCGACTATTGCACGGTTCAACAGTAGAAGCCCAATTAATATCCTCCAATATAATTTGGACCAGACCTAGATTTTGGCTCGGTCACACATGCTTTCAATGGTTCAGATTAGAGGACCCAAGAAGTAGAGAACCTTAAGAACCATTAGTAGAGTTGCAGACAAGGGACTGGAATACACTTTTCAATTGGGACAATCTAGTGGCAAAGTAGGATTCATGACATGTGTTGACTTCAATTTCCATTCATAATGTACAAAACAACATTAGACCAACCAGGACCTGGTGATTGGCTTCAGAGTAACTAGTTCATGAGCTGCGCTTTTCAATCATTTGAACTGCCATTTTTAGTTCTTGTTGGATTGATTTCCTCGATGGCCACATCACCATGTCATGCCAAATTGAGCGAGATCCACATGCAATATCACCATGAGGATAGAGTTCGTAGATTGAGTTAGCTTCCTCATTTAATTTGCTCACCTTCTCCAGGCAGCTAAATTCTTGGGGGTTCGCTAGCAAGTCGGCGTCCACATCCTTCCTTGCTATTAGCTGCAAAATGATCGTCGCATTGATATATTAAGACCGATATGCATAATAGCTTAAGTTTACAAATAATGTGGATAATTAACATGTTATCCTACCAAATTTGCTTGAAGTTGTTAGTTCAGATCTCTCTAAGCCAATCAATTATCTCATCAATTCAGTTGTCTTGCTTCCATTTCAATCTTCACATGTATGGCCCAAGCCGCACATGAGGCAGATTGTTTAAGTTCGATATGACATTATTGTTGACTAATCTTCTAATAGTCTAAGTTTTTGAGTTTAGTGGTTAATTAACATGATCATGTCAGCATTATAGGTTCGATGGACTTGTATTGTTTGGCTACATGGATTCTGAATGGGAGACTAAAAAGAAGAGGAGAGCAGACCTTGGGAGTTCCCAAAGTGTTGGTGCTGTAGAGCCTGGCGTTGTCTACAAGCTCACAGTATCTTCGGAAGGCACCGGCAAATCTCTGGTGGGACTTCAATTGGGACTTCACCCTTACTGCTCTTTTTATCATGATTGCTCTCCTGTTATTCAACAATAACATTTGGCACGGTCAACTATTTGGCATTTGCTCTGAACCGCCAGAGACATCTTTGTGGCCATGAAGAGAGAGTGAAATGGCAATGCTAGAGTCATGGGCCAAGCTTGGGCTGGGCTTTTACCTGATTCCTCTCACTACTGCAAGATAGGCATCACACACAACTCCAATCAGCTCTATCCTGTAAGGCTTCCTCTTGTTGGTCTCACACTTGTTGTGGTTGTCATCTTCATCGTCATCATCATTAACTGGTTCCCAATAATTCTCGGTGATGCTCCCATCTTCGGCGACCTTGTAACCGACCCCCCTTCGATAGCGCTGGCAGTGGACGGCTCTGGCCATGGCAATCGTTTGCTCGACGAAGGGCTCCCATGAGAGTGTGCCATCCATGATCACATCCCTGCCCTCATTGAGCGCAGTCACCAGAAGGGACTCGGCGGCGTCTGTTGAAGATTGGTGCACCTATTGCAGCTTTAATGTTAGCCTAGTTTTCATTTGGAAGGTAATGACTACAAGTAAGAGATTCAGTAGCCAAACGTAGTACTGTTTGGGGCTCACATAGTGGAGTTGGGTTGGGCTTATCTTATTTTGACTTGGTTTCTGGCCTCTGATGCTGAGGTCTTAAGTTTATGGGCTAAACAAGCATTTTGTGCAACGACTTGGGGTCTCATCTAAAAATATATTCATCAACAGTTTTGAATTTACATCTATAATATGTATGACACCGAAGCTGTAATTCTAAAATATCCAAAGCAATCTGATTAAAATGATAAAAAGCTTTTTTATTAAACTTCAAACGCATGACTTGGTTCATGACCATGCATTGTGGTTACGTTACATGTGCACTTGATAAGCACTAATAGCTTTTATTGGGTAAAGAACTGCCTCAGCCAACTCAAACACCATGCACGTGCCTTGAGTTTACCTGCCAATGCTTTCAATTATTTAAATCCTAAAAAAAAATCTTTGACGTAGTAATAGCATGCTAAAGGGTATGTAAGCAGGTTATTCAAATTTAAGTTTTGCTTCTATATTTTTTTCAATTATAATAATTATTCCATATAATGTTGACCCTTAAACCTAACATGAGTAAAAAATGGAAAGCAATTGTATTATAAGATTCAATCATTGTACTAACATTGTTCTTATAATTCAATCATTATAGATAATAATACCATTTTTTTAAAAGTGCCGGTTGACGTAGGATTTTAAGAATAGAGGGGAACAGACCAGATACAAAGAATAGAGTAAATAGAAGTCTTGACGCATATATACCAGCTCGGCGGTTTGGAGCATGTCGTTGTGGTGGCCTCTTGAGCTAATGGCTCGGTAGATGACATCTCTCTCTTTAAACGCGTCCGCTTCCACCCTCACTGCATTCGCTTTTGACCAAAACTCACTGTAACCAAAATAAGCCTAGCATTGTCTTTGTTACTCCAACAAGTTAGAAAAATCACACCAATTATAAGAATTAATTTATAAAAAAATTGAATTATCAATTGAGGACTTCATTTTTTTTTAAAAAAATCAAAAAATATTATATGAGTTTTTCGATTCTGTATGAGCATCCAAAGACTTTTCGGCAAATAATTTTTATGGACTAAATATATGTCTGTATGAATCGTCATAACATATCTCGAAGAAAACCACTGTTTCAACCAATTGGTGAGCTGTGGTTCCGCCTTCGATGACATGAACGAATTAATGCAACTAGGACAACAACATCATGCTTCCATGGTTTCACCATAATACTAGCACATTGCTACCCCAGTTGGTAGTTGGGTGCTGGTCCTTCCTCTTTAATTGCAACATGCATGGTGAATAATTTCTCTCTCACTCTCTGTTGTTGATTTAATACAAATGGTTTCTGCCGACGCAAATTGACAATGTGATGATAGCTAGCTGGGCCACACTTGCAGTTTTTTTAATGCAAAATTTGTGTTTATCAACCATACGTGATCATCTGTAACTACTCCAGTTGTAAATATTAGCTTAGCTCCCTTCCATTGATTTCCTTGCAGAGCTTTGTTTGTAATCCACTTGGGAAGCGGCAATAAATGGAACTATGAGAACATAAAGGAGAGCAGGAAGAACTGAGTACCTTCCTACTATGAGTTCCAGCACATTTCAGTGCATTGCACTTTTTTATTCCTCATATTTTTAAAGGTATGTCACAATTTATCAAATAGTAATATAAGATTGTGAGAAAAGGGACCTTTCTAGCAGTAAGGACTTACTCCTGCTCAAGTATGCCTTTAAGCACGGTGCTCTTGCCGGCTCCCATGCCGCCGCCCATCAGAAGTAGAACCGGGCTCCGATCACTGCAGGCCAAGGGGACCATCGAGTCGGTGCACCGGGAATCATCGTGCGGCATGATGCCGATGGCCTTCATCTCCTCCACCAATGTAAAGAACACCCTTGCCACTTTCAGGTCCCTTGTTACCCTCTCAAACCTCTGTTTCCTGTGTTCCAATAAACAAGACAGGCACTGCATGGATTCATTCACGTCATTGAGTCAATTTTATTTTCGGGATTTGCTTATTGATTAATACTAAATCAAGAGCATCATAAATGAGAAAGTTTCATGGAAGGTAATTCAAAAGAAGATGAGATTCTAGGCCCATATTTTATCTGCCATGCAAAACTCCAAACCAAACTAAACCATCCCGGGACCTCATTTCATGATATTCTGCAAGATGAACCAAGCCATAGAAGAATCAGAGGCCATATGCTCGTAAATGAAAAGGTTGGATGCCCACATTTTATCTGCCATGTAAAATTCCAAACCAAACTAAGCCACGTTAGGGTGTAATTTTGTGTATTGCATGCTTTTTCTTATCTCCAACTTCGTGCATGTTGCTTCACAGTTGGATTGGTCCACTAGTTGAACAATCGATCTGGTCCGACCAATAATCATTCCACCTTAGAACCTTATTTCATAATGAAATTATTGGTTGACTAGATCCACCAAATCAATGACGGATCAATCCAACCACAAGGGGACACGTATTAATACGGGCATATTGCTTGGTCCCTCCTATCCATGTTCCATTGTGATTGGATTGGTCCATTGTTGAGCCGGTCGATTTGGTCCAACCAATACCTCCTCCATCCCATGACCTTTAACAAGATGAACCAAGCCATGGAATGATTGGAGGCAATGTGCATCTGGGATTCACATCTACGGGGTCTCCGGTCTACCCAAAAATTTATGAAATCTTTCGTTGTCCATTTCAAAACTTTTTTGTTAATTTGAATCAATATGAATTTCATTTATTGCACCCTGCGTATCTATGTTGAACACGGTAATAGAATGTTGGTAATTGGAAGTTGTAACAGTTACCATTTCGTCAGCCCCATGAGAAAGAATTAAAAGAAAAGTTGACATTCACAAATGGTGGTGAAGAGCCACTACAATTTCCTAGAAAAAGTTGGCATTGACCAATGACAGAGGATAGAGCTAGCTCCCTATACTTACAACTACTCCCCTAAGAACAAGGCCTTAGATGGACGTTAACATCTCATAATCATACTGGTCTCATTATTTCCTTTCATCTATATTATGTCAGTCCTTAACAAGCAGAAGAGAAAGGAGTGCCCACCTGGTAGCCTCCATGACCATGTCCTTGAGCTTCCTTTTGGGTTCTCCATCATCAGTCAAAACCTATATAAATAAATAAACGGTCAAGATATAATAATACATCATAAAATTGATGAAACAAAGTTTGTAAGGGGGAAACTTTTTATTGATTGATCTATTACCTTAGTAATCATAAGAGTGGCATGATCCCAATGAAATGCAAAATAGCCTAGTATACACCTGTCCAGTTCCTCCATAAATTTCACACACACAGTTTCAGGATTTGGGACACCAGCAAAGAAGGCAAATATGTTTTCTTCACACCCCTTGGTTTTCCTCAGGAAATCATATGCTAATTTGCATAGCTGAGGGCATTCATTTACATCCTCAAAACCCAAATGCCTAGCTGCCAAAACATCATCAAATAAATATTATGACTTAAACAAATGCAACAACTTAGTTGTTCTATTCTCATCAAAATAGAGCTTTTAAAAACAATGAAGGACATTTATACCAAAAAAAAAAAGACCAATGAAGGACATGGGTCCCCACCCTGACACCATGATATGATCATGGTTGTGAGATTGCTATGCAAAGCATGGAAAGAAATGTATTTGAACTGAATGCTAGTGCAAGGACATACCTATCAAAAGATTTGCCTGCTTGCATAATTTCTTTGCGTTGAGTTGATCGTGGGCCGGATTTGGAGAAAGAAAATATCTAACTATAAATAAATCCGATCCGAAACCTTACTTGTTTAGATCCAAGGTCCAACCCATGATGAAGATATCTTTTAAGAGAAATTTTTTATGTAGTAATTGGCTCACGCACGAGGTTGGATAAAAAAAAAAAAAAAAAATTCTGCACCGCTGTCCGGCCGTGTACGAGCCAATCACCGCGCATCAGCCAAGAATTTCTTATCTTTTAATAGATCTCAATTTTTAATTCTATAGTGAGGTGTGGGGCCACTCACCATCATAGAAGATTAAATTATAATTCACAACTAACAGGTGGCTGAAAAAGAAAAAGACATCAAAAAGCACACCCAACCAATAGAGAGAGAGAGAGGTGGGGTGGGGGGTGAGAAAGTAGAGTTTATGGATGAAATCCATGGAAAGGAGCTGTCTCCCAATCATCCCTTGAAGTCCTAATGCCAAAATGGGCGTGATAACTATATGGTGTTCCCAAAAGGATCCAAAAAACCATGAGACTAAGCATATAGAGGTCTGGTGGTGCAGTAATTTTACCAACATAGTGGGAGAAGCTCTCGAGCTCCTCGATCCGGCCGGAGTCCGTCAACACAAGCCTTGGCATCAGACCAGCGTCTCTCGCCGACCGCTGCTTCTTGCGGTGGTAGCCCACCACGGCGCCAGTTGCACCTGCAGTGGAGACTGAGGAGGATAAGTTATAAAGTGATGGCATCTAAAAGGAATATTGATGGAGATTTGACTTAGACAATCTACAGTAAGAGAAGAAGTAGAAGAAGAAGCCCCAAAAAAGAGAGAGGAAGGGAGAGGACATAGTTTCGAAGGAGAAGAAGAGAGAAGAAGCTAGGAGAGACTTCTCCAACAAAAGAAAAGAAAGAGAGAGAGGAGAGAGAGTCCTTACCTCTGTGCATGATGGTTTG
The DNA here is from genome assembly GCF_000442705.2 of Elaeis guineensis. Classification (NCBI taxonomy): domain Eukaryota; kingdom Viridiplantae; phylum Streptophyta; class Magnoliopsida; order Arecales; family Arecaceae; genus Elaeis; species Elaeis guineensis. The sequence continues at coordinate 129,822,196 of NC_025998.2, forward strand.
GATGAATAGGTGCGACTTCTGATCCAAAGGAGTAGCTGCTGGTGTTGAACGTCCAAGAGAAAAAGAAGGCGAAACATGCGACAGGCTGAGTTTTGAGTGAGCTGATGGAGCGGATGATGCCAAGCCTTGCCTTCATTTTATAAAGAAAAAGGGAAAACGAGGAAAGAATTGATAGCTGGTGATCCCCCGGTATGCTGCACTAAGGATCAAAGTAAGATAGGGAGTTCCTTGTACTTTTGTCTCCTTTCTTTTCGGTAAATGATGCCGCAAGAGTTCATTTCCATCTATGCTGGAATCCTATCGTTTGTTTATCTTTATTTTCTATTCCAACAAATCATCGCTTGTTAGGATTCTATTCATAATTTATTTTTATTTTCTATTCCAGTATTAGTTGAAATAATTTGTCTTCCGGTGTTAGTCTTATTCTAATTAGGTTGGGTCTTAAATTTAATATATTTAAATTTATTTTTTAGTTGAAATAGAGTAGTGATACTTTTGTTTTCGAACGATAGAAAATATGATTTTATAAATAAAAAAAAAATATAAAAAATTAAAAAAAATATTATATATATATAATATTTTAATAAGTCAAATTATTATTTTAATTTTTATTATTTTGAATAAATTTATTTTTTTATTTTTTTATTTTTTATAATTTTTTATAAAAAATTATTATTTAATATTTATTCAAGAACTTGGACCGGAACGATCAATCTATTCTGTAACATGCCATTCTATAATTGGGTGTTCCCAAGGCACATCAAACGGGAAAATAAGTTAGCTGCCCAAAAAAGGGTTTGGAAAAAATAAGTCATCTTTTCTCGGAAACCAATGTGTCACGTATGGTTGGTATAAGAGCAAAAAGCACCATCAAAATTTAGTGCGTAAATGAAGGAATAAAGCAAGCGGAATTAAGGGTCAAAGTCCCCAAATCTCTGCAGCTTTGAATCCAAAGTCCTCTCCATTTCGAGGGGAGGAGCAATCACGGGAGAAATTATACCACAACAAGAGCAATCACGGGTCAATCCCAAATGCCAAACCATTCAAGTTGAGCTTAGGACGAAAAAAAAGGCATATACCTTAACATGGATCCGCTCCTTAATATCAACCAAAACAGTTTCAAACTTTAACATTGATTTATGTTCTTACCAAAAACATTGATTTATGTTGTAATGAATGCTCTAAAGCACGCCAGTCATACCAAAAATTAATGAAATAACGAAAGAAATGCTATATATATATATATCACCTTCAGTTATTCATACTTCGTTGGAAAGAGAGAGGAGCATTTGTTGTATCTAAGAAAAGGACATAGCAAGATGAAGTTTCTATGTTCTACCCAAAAAAAAAAAAAAAAAAAAAAAAAAAAAAAAAAAAAAAAAAAAAAAAAAAAAAAAAAAATGGAGATGAAGTTTCTATGATTCTGCCAACTCTGGGTTCCCCAGACAATACGCAAATAAATATTAGAAGCAAAATATCAAAGAGTACCCTAATAATGAAATGACCCAACAGTCTGTCAGTCAACAATTGCCCAACAAAAAATGTCAATCAAGTAACTATAGAATCAAGGCATCCTTATTATTCCGTATAACAAGTAAACATAACTAGAAAACTTTTATTATGCCTGAATCAAATCCAATCCATTAGAATCTAGAATTTAGAATTACAAGCAATTGTTAGAATGACTTGAGATACATGCCTGTGTTATATTTTGGCTGCTTCGCAGAGGACGTTCATTTTTATGAAGCAAGATGCAGAGTCCAAAGGAAGTTTTTTTTTTAGTCTGTAAGCATCTTTGTTACTTGTCCTTTTTCTTCGGGAAGGAAGTCTGTCAGCAGTTTATAGATTAGTAGAACTAACATAAATTAAATAGGTAACAATTTAGTTGGAGATCATAGATAGAAACCTGAAAGGAGGTTGCTTTTTTTTTAATTGGCAAAATTGATGATGAAAGGCACTCCATTGTGAAGATGCTAGCTATTTTAAATCCAGTACAGAAGAAGTACAAAAAAATAAAGCATGAAATATCTAAAAAAAATGGGTATTCAACCATTTATTTATTTATTTATATAATTATTTATGTCCATGTAATATACTTGTCAAGCATGGAGCCATAGGTTATTAGGCCATGGAACGTACAATAAAATATAAAAAATGAGAAAAATAAAATAGCACTTACGGTTGCATCAATCAATGTAGAGAGAATAAGCGTTGCAAATGCAGTAACCAAGGGACGTTGGAGAGATGGACATAAAATATTTTTGCATGGCATGTCGAACATATGCCTAATTCAAAATATATATATATATATATATATATTAAGTCTTATATATGATAAAAATTTTTAAAATTGATATCAAACGCTTTCTTGATTGGCCAGTGGCATGAATCGGTATGGTCCTATATCGGATTAGATTAGTGCGAACCAATAGAGGGAGGAAAGGACGAATCGAAAAGGAGAAAAAAAGAGAAAGAGAAGAAAAAAAAGGGAGGGAAAGAGAGAAGAGGGAAAGAAAGTTGGTTGAGGCGGCAAAGATACCGTCGGTGGCCATCGAAGAGTTACACGGCTCTATATCATTCGTGGGAGAAAAAAGAAAAGAGAGAGGGAGAAGGGATAGAAAAGGATCAAGAGAGGTTCGACCAAGAGGTCGTCGGAGGGACTCCAACTGACTGTCGGGTAGTGTAAACATCATTTGTGGTCTGTGGCCGTAAAACAAGACAATCAACTTTGTTTTACATATTTTTTTAAAAAAAATTGACAATAGTGAAGCCGGTAAATCCATTGTTAGCTTCATTGTTTTTAGATCTTTCTTAAAAAGGTTGAAATAATAAAGTCGGCAAATCATTACCGACTTCAATGTTTTTCAATTTTTTTTAAAAAAATTGAAATAGTGAAGCCGGTAATGAATTTGCTGGCTTTACTTAAGTGAAACCGGTACTGAGTGTTTTTAAAACATGCAATGTGAGGAACGAGGGGATCATCTCTGTTCCATGGTCGTGGCACCATCCCCACATTTTTCGCCATCTGGTGGCCACAGTGGCTATCCAACGATGCCAGAGATCCCTCTCTATCGTTGTTCTTGCCGTCCGGTACCGTCCCTCCCCTCTCCCTCTTGGGATTAAAGCTTCTACCAGATGGCACTGAGTGCGGATGCCTTTACGGCCCTTCGGCAACCTCAACAGGCCAATACCACCCTCCGACGGCAACGTCTGGCATTTCCCTCCCCTTCTCTCTCTCTTTCCCTCTCTTTCTCCTTCGGTGCTGGCGTATGTTGCTTTCCAAGTTGGAACCGTCCTGATTTTTTGCCGGTCTAGTTCGGTATGCTCTGAGCCATCTGGTTTGAAATAGTTTTAAAAATTATATGTACGATAATATAACAATTAGCATATGCACGGTTGGTTTCAAGAGAAGATCTATCATTATAAATTTGAATTTTTTGAGATACGCCAGAACGTAACTAGGCTTCATTTGTAGTTAATATACATTTTATATCTTTTTTTTTTGGATAAATTATGCCAGTAGCCCTTAAACTATATCAGATTTTTTTAAATGGTCCCTAAATTACAAAAACCTAAATTTTAGTCCCTAAACTTTTTGAATCGTTTTAATGTTGCCCTTCCGATGATTTCTGACGACTTTCTCTCACCAGTTTACTCTTTTGCCCTGAATCTATGCTTTCGTGGCTTTTATTTTGACTATCAAGCTTGGTTCGTGTCCCGCATGGATCGCAAAGCATAAAAAAAGAAGAGGAACGAAGAAGACTCCTATAAAGAGTCTTCTTCATCCTCCCGACCAACCTCTCTTGCCGCACCCCTGCCCACCTCGACGTTGGTGGGTTATGCGCTAATGGCCCCTGGCCCCGCCACGCCCCAGTATGGAGGATCAATTCTCCTCCCTCTATCGCGATGCACCCACACCAGTTATCGACGAAGCCCAAGGGCGGCGCTCGCATCCTCCAGGTCATCGTCATGGTGGTGGCTCTCGCTCTTTTTTTCCTTTTCACCAGCGTCGTAGCCATCGTCCTCCTCCACCTCTGCATCGCCAGTCGTGCCCTTCACCGCCTCCAATCCTGAAGCCACCACTCGGCCGATTCCACCACCACCGTCGCAGAGCCCTCCGCCCTCTCTAGCCGACTTGAGGAAGATCCGATGCTTGGAGTACTCTGATGGTGGCTCGGCGTCGCCAATCTTCCGTCCTTGACCTTCACCCAGCTCCGCATGCACCCACGGTCCCCACCGCCACTCCCTGAGCCTCCATCTTCAACCGTGGGGGCACACGGGAGTAAGACAGGGGGGCCGGTTGGGGGTCGCCAGCGCATAACCCATCTATGTTGGAGTAGGTGGGGGTGCGTTGGGGTGGGGCAGAAGTCTCAGGTGCTTGAGAGGGGGGTCGGAGGAAGTGGGAACCACGGGGGTGCGTAGGTGGCGAGCTGGTGGGGGAGATGGGTGGGGGCAATGGCAGAGAGAAGAAGAAGAACTTAAAAAAAAAATCGATTTCAGTCAGCGTCAGTGCCATCTGTTCAAATAAACGGAGCCACGTAAATACCGGCGACTACCACATAGGATTTTCAATGTGAGAAAAATATTAAAAATGGGTGAAGAATAATATTAAAATGATCCAAAAAATTTGAGGGCTAAAATTTATATTTTTATAATTTAAAAATTATTTTAAAAAAAAATTGATCCATTTAATCCGATCCGTATTCAATCCGTCATAAATAGATTTGGATTTAGACTAAACAGGTTTGGATCGTAAACGGATCAACCCATTTAACCCGTTTAATAATTGAGTCGGATATGGATTTTAGATATCTGACCCGTTTAACCCATTTAATCTATTTAATATTCAGATCGGATTGAGTCAGATAACCCATTTAACCTATTTTTGACTCATTTAACCTGACCTGTTTAACCTGTTTAATCCATTTAAGATCCGTTTAAACTGTTTAAAACCTGTTTAACCTGTTTCTGACCAATTTAACTCGACTTGTTTAATCCGTTTAATCTATTTAACCCATTTAATCTAATTTAACTTATTTAATAAAGGATTAAATAGGTCGGATCAGATTACGTATTTAATAAATAGGTTGGATTCAGATTTAAATTTTTTATCCGTTGAATAAATAAATCAAATTTTAGTTAATGATTTTATGATCCGATCCATTTATGACCCATCCGATCCGATTGTGGCTCCTGCTTCACATACACACGCGTATAAAGAAGAAGTGCCAAGAAATATTTATTATAAATAATTAATCTAATTATTTATCATGCCCCCGACCCGAGATTGTGAATCGAGGGTCACGGCAACCGCCGCATACTTATGAAGAACTCTCTCCATAAGCATGCAAGGCATCTCATCACGATATCAATGCATGACAGCGGAATAAATTTAAATAATTATTATTCAACTTTGATTTAAGTAATTTAAATCAAATGTCTTACATCCAATAAAATTTTACTAAAAATAAAACAATAGGTCTAAGTTCAATGAAGTTAACAATGCTAATCTTGCCTCTAAAAGCTCTGTCCCAATATTTCTTTCCACGCTCGAAATTAATTATCTGAATCTGAAAAATAGAAAGAAAGGTAATGAGCTAGACAGCCCAGTAAGTAACAAATATTTCAACTAGATATTTCAGATATTATCTAATTTTCAAGAACAATATTATAAATAAATATAAAAATATATTTCATGCTGATTTAATACAAATCCAATATTTTCAAATATTCAGATATAATATAATCATAAATTCGATTCGATTCAAAACATTCGTAACTCAACAGCCTCGACTATGACCAACGTTTAACCCCCATTGGCGGGGTCCACAGAATACCAGCGTACAACCCCCACTGGCAGGGTCCACAAACACCAGCGCACAACCCCCACTGGCAGGATCCACTGAGTACCAACGTATAATTCTCATTGACGGGGTCCACTGAAACATAGTTAGGCTGAGAGCATAAATCCGATCTGTATCAAAACACTTTGTATCATAAAATATCATAATTTTTCACTGAACATGTGCATAATCGACGTACCATAATATTTCAAAAGCACTTTTCTTTCAAAACATAATTCATAATTCATGCATAATTTCAGAGAATAATTATTTATTTTCAGAATAAATATGAAATATCTCGAGAAGATGATTCATTACTTATTTTTCACGGAGCACTGAATGAACAGATCGACTAACTTCTAGGAGATTCTTCCATGCTTATTATCCAAAATTATATTTTTATATTAATTTTAATTCAAAATTCAATCTAAACAGATCCCAAATCAAAACCTCACTTAAAATCAGACTCTTCCCTAAACTCGATCAAAATCATCAAATGAAACCTTCCACTACGCTAATCCTAGAGGAATAACTTTAGAGAGAGAGAAAATCCATCAAGAGAGAGAAACAATCTAGAGAGAGAAAATTTTAGAGAGAGAAAATAGAGAGAGAAAGTCCAATTTCAGAGAGAGAAGGTAAGGGTTCAGACTGAAAGAAGAGAGAGAAGAGAGAGAAACTCTCTCTCTCTCATCATTTTTTTTATTTATTTTATTTTATTATTTATTTATTTATTTATTTATTTTTCTGTTCTTTTCTTTTCTTTTTCTCTTTTTCTTCTTTTTCTTTCCTTTTTCTTTTCTTTTCTTTTCTTTTTCTCTTTTTCTTCTTTTTTTTTTCTTTTCTTTTCTTCTTTTTCTTCTCTCAGGCTCCTTCCAGGCCGAACAGGGGACGGCAGTCCCCTCCTTGTGCCGGGCCGTTCAGGCCGCGGCTGCCGCGGCGGAGGCCGGTAGCAGAGGGGGGCCACTCCCCCGGTTATGGAGAAGCATGGCCGGCGGTCGATTGCGATCGCTGGTGCCGGAAAATCCAAGGGAAAAGAGACCGAAACAGAGGTCTCTTTTCTGACCAAAAATCGGCGACTCCTGTCGCCGGCAGCCACGCACAAATGCACGGGAGGAAGGGGAAAGAAGAGAGGAAGAGGAGGAAAACTCACCTCGACCTCTGGTGACCTCGTCGGTGAGCAGTCATGGCGAGAACAAGGCGGTGTCCGCGGCTCTAATTCGAGAAAATCGGAGAGAAAGAGAGGGGAAGAGGGCCGATGATCGGCTTCAAGGGAAAGGGAAGGTCTTTTTATAGAGGACCCTAGGACTTCGAGAGGTCATAGGATTTTCATTTCGTCCGGATCTCGTCGGAGAAGAAGACTCCTATCGGGAGTCTTCTTCCCGATTTGTTTTCTCTGTTTTTTTTTTCCTGGGCTTGGGTCTTGCTGGATTGGGCTTGGGTTTTGGGCTATAACATTCTTCACCCCTAAAAAGAAATTTCGTCCTCGAAATTTTTCATACCTGTCACCAGTGTATTGGAAGCCTGTGGATTCTGTTGAGTAAGCGCATAAACTCTTCTTTGGGTTTTAGAAATCTGTCCACCACCCTTATATTGTCCTTCATAAGTTCTTTGGCCAACTTGATTTTCTGTTTTTAACGGACAGCTAGCAATTTTATGATCCATCTGACCACATTTGAAACAAGCACCTGTATTCCAATAACAATCCTTGTCTGCATGATTTTTGCCACATCTGAAGCACTGCTCACTATCAATCTGTTGCGTCTTATTATCTATTGCTCCCTTAGCTGATCTTTTGATGTTTTTATTATTCTGCCCTTGTGTATCATTTGATTTTGCTCTTTTTCTTTGCTTTCTTTTCCTTTTCATGCGTTCTTCATTGACTTCTCTTTCAATTATCAGTGCTTTGTTTACCATATCTGCATAAGTTGTCAATTCATATGGAATCACTTGTTTTCGAATCTCAGTTCTCAGTCCCATCTCAAACTTGTGAACACGTTCTTGCTCACCATCCACTAATTTCGGAGCAAATTTTGCTAACTCTGTAAATTTTGCTTCATATTCAGTCACAGTCATACCCTTTTGCTTCAAATAAATAAACTCTTGCTCTTTCTGGATCCTTATACTCCGAGGAAAATACTGATCATAGAATGCAATCCGAAATCTTTCTCAGGTAAGTATTTCGCCGTCTTGTTCATGCTTGCGCTGTAGTCGCTGACACCAGTTGTATGCTTCTCCTTGTAGTAAATAAGCTGCATATCGAATCTTTTCTTCATCAAGACACTCTTGGATAGCGAAGGCCTTCTCCATCTTCATTATCCAGTTATCAGCCTCCAGAGGTTCAGTAGTCCCCTTGAAAGTTGGAGGACCAAGCTTTTTAAATTCTGAAATGTTGTTCCGTTGTACTGGTTGCTCTCCATGTTGTGGTGGTGGATGCTGATGTTGTTGTGTATCTCGTTGTATCTGCTGTTGTTCAAGCATTTGCTGTTGTATTTGTTGTTGTGCTTGTACCATTCTGATTAGGGTCTGCATTAACTGAGCTATATCTGGTTCTTGACGTACTCTCGAAGTACTCCCATTAGGATTTACGACTCCCTCCTCCTGAGGGGTGCCACTGATCAGATGGGGAGTGCTACCATCCCATGGTTGTGATGTCTCTCTTGCAATTCCTTGAGTAGTTCTTGTTATTCTATGGGGAGGCATGGTAACCTTGTAGTAGTAAAACCTTATTAGATTCATTTATCTATTTGTTAGGATAGATTTATTATGATGCTCATACTTTAACGTCCCAATATTCCTAATGTTTACCCATCTATACTCATACTATGTCAAATTCTATGTGTCATAATTTATCCACTTATGCTCTGATACCATATTAATTGTCACGCCTCCGACCCGAGATTGCGAATCGAGGATCGCGGCAACCGCCGCATACTTATAAAGAACTCTCTCCATAAGCATACAAGGCATCTCATCACGATATCAATGCATGACAGCAGAATAAATTCAAATAATTATTATTCAACTTTGATTCAAGTAATTTAAATCAAATGTCTTACATCCAATAAAATTTTACTAAAAATAAAACAATAGGTCTAAGTTCAATGAAGTTAACAATACTAATCTCGCCTCTAAAAGCTCTGTCCCAATATTTCTTTCCACGTTCGAAATTAATTATCTGAATCTGAAAAATAGAAAGAAAGGTAATGAGCTAGACAGCCCAGTAAGTAACAAATATTTTAACTAGATATTTTAGATATTATCTAATTTTCAAGAACAATATTACAAATAAACATAAAAATATATTTTATGCTGATTTAATACAAATCTAATATTTTTAAATATTCAGATATAATATAATCATAAATTCGATTCGATTCAAAATACTCGTAACTCAACAGCCTCGACTATGACCAACGTTTAACCCCCATTAGTGGGGTCCACAGAATATCAGCGCACAACCCCCACTGGCAGGGTCCACAAACACCAGCGCACAACCCCCACTGGCAGGATCCACTGAGTACCAACGTATAATCTCCATTGGCGGGGCCCACTGAAATATAGTTAGGCTGAGAACATAAATCCGATCTGTATCAAAATACTTTGTATCATAAAATATCATAATTTTTCACTGAACATGTGCATAATCGACATACCATAATATTTCAAAAGCACTTTTCTTTCAAAACATAATTCATAATTCATGCATAATTTCAGAGAATAATTATTTATTTTCAGAATAAATATGAAATATCTCGAGAAGATGATTCATTACTTATCTTTCACGGAGCACTGAATGAACAGATCGACTAACTTCTAGGAGATTCTTCCGTGCCTATTATCCAAAATTATATTTTTACATTAATTTTAATTCAAAATTCAATCTAAACAGATCCCAAATCAAAACCTCACTTAAAATCAGACTCTTCTCTAAACTCGATCAAAATCATCAAATGAAACCTTCCACTACGCTAATCCTAAAGGAATAACTTTAGAGAAAGAGAAAATCCACCAAGAGAGAGAAACAATCTAGAGAGAGAAAATTCTAGAGAGAGAAAGTCCAATTTCAGATAGAGAAGGTAAGGGTTCAGATTGAAAGAAGAGAGAGAAGAGAGAGAAACTCTCTCTCTCATCATTTTTTTATTTATTTATTTATTTATTTATTTATTTATTTATTTTTCTTTTCTTTTTCTCTTTTTTTTCTTTTTCTTCTTTTTCTTTCCTTTTTCTTTTCTTTTCTTTTTCTCTTTTTCTTCTTTTTCTTCTCTCGGACTCCTTCCAGGCCGAACAAGGGACGGCAGTCCCCTCCTTGTGCCGGGCCGTTCAGACCGCAGCCGCCGCGGCAGAGGCCGGCGGCAAATGGGGGCCACTCCCCCGGTTACGGAGGAGCATGGCCGGCGGTCGATTGCGATCGCCGGCGCCGGAAAATCCAAGGGAAAAGAGACCGAAACAGAGGTCTCTTTTCCGACCAAAAATCGGCGACTCCTGTCGCCGGCAGCAGTGCACAAATGCACGGAAGGAAGGGGAAAGAAGAGAGGAAGAGGAGGGAAACTCACCTCGACCTTCGGTGACCTCGTCGGTGAGCAGTCACGGCGAGAACAAGGCGGTGTCCGCGGCTCTAATTCGAAAAAATTGGAGAGAAAGAGAGGGGAAGAGGGCCGATGATCGGCTTCAAGGAAAAGGGAAGGTCTTTTTATAGAGGACCCTAGGACTCCGAGAGGTCCTAGGATTCCCGTTTCGTCCGGATCTCGCCGGAGAAGAAGACTCCTATCGGGAGTCTTCTTCCCGATTTGTTTCCTCTATTTTTTTTTTTTTCTGGGCTTGGGTCTTGCTGGATTGGGTTTGGATTTTGGACTATAACATTATTTATGTACTTTGTGAATGGCATCCATGGAATTTGATATATGGGGTCCATTGGGTTGGTGGATGGACATGGTGCACCGTTGGATGATTACACGTAGTGTTTGTTAGGTTTTTGACATTCTATAATGAAAAATATATTATAACAGAAGAATTGATTTTTTTAATAACCTAAAGCAATTCATTTTCTAAACAAACAAAAACGCATTTGAGAGGCAGTTATATTGCAAGATAATAAATAAATACATGCAAAAATCTTCAAACACCACCTTACTTTTCATTTCTCTTCCCTCATTCCCGTTTCGATCATTAAGCCATCCTGACTATTGTATTCAAACAATGAGGTTTGAATAGTAGCTTCACCAATAAATTTTGATATACAGATCCAATGATGCTTCTTGAAATTAAGAAATTGTTATGATGGGTTGCCAACCATTGATTAGGATAATTTCCTTCATATAGCGTATGATTACTCCACAAAATATTAACTCATGGAAACTCGGTAGAAGTTTTAGTGCAACATCCTATGTTTGGTTGCCAACCATTTAGGATAATTTCCTTCACATAGCATATGGTTATTCCACAAAATATTAACTCATGGAAACTCCGTAGAAGTTTTGCTGCAACATCCTTTTTCCTGAGGTGATGGCTTGTTCGCTCTCACATGGAATCAACTTTTCGCAAGAATGGTTAAGAACTAATATCATTCTGTGCCTTGTTTTATTCCATTAATTGCAAGTGGTTCTGACATTGCTAGGAAGCATAATCATGAAAAATTGCCTTACTTTAAAATTTCCACAAGAAAAACTTGCCACGTCAGGAGGCTAAGGAAGGAGTTAGATTAATAGATCGTGTAACCACCGCACCATCTATATTATAGATATTAAATGAAGGCATCAGCTTCCGTCCGTCACGTGTTTTTTTTTTTTCGAATCACTATCTACTATGCGTCCATAAGGCAGTTTTTTTTTTTTGCTTCAAATATTTTACCTCCCGCTTTCATTCTCTTCTATTCTATCTGTAGCTTTTGAACCTACGTCGTCTTCATCATCACCATCGACCTCAAGCACCGTCTGCCAAAAATAATCAACGATGGAGAGGAGGAGGGAGTGTAGTGGAGGGTGGCACTGATGAGACGGAGGGCATGTTTGAGATCGGTAGGACTGATATCCCGAGAGCAGGACGAGTGCTGTGGGCTATCTGGAGGGAGACGGCGGCGATTAGGAGGTCAAAGGAGGTGCAAAGGTGGGGAAGGGGGTACCAATCGAAGAAATTTGGGGTGGTGGAGAGGCTGAGGGTGAGGACGACATAGAAGTCGCTCATCTTCTTAGTTTTTTCCCGCAAAAGCCTAGCAATTGCAAGAGCAGTGGATGCGGCCGACAAGCTCTATTGCATTTGCAATACCTACTTTCTCAAGGATTCGGTGGAGAAGCTATTGAGGCTTCAAGTCCTAGATAATATGTGTGTCTGATTCAATTGAGAAAAATTTATGTTGTTGTAGTACAAGTGTTTGATAATATGTATGATTGATTCAGTTGAGGAAATGCTGACACTGACTAATGAGAAGAAATTGACTTTGGTATCTCATGCATCATATGGGGTTATAAGCCAGTGATAATTGTAGTCGAGGATTGATTAGAGATGGCGCCTGGATCTAATCTATGGTCTCCGTATCAAATCTTGAGAGATCATTTTAGGAAGAATTTACATTCATCGTATGAATGATGCCGGAAGAAATCAGTTAGTTGTTTAGCAAGCTAGGAGGGGTACGTTTTGGATGAAATATTAATGTTATATATAAATATTCGGATTGTATATTTTGCATAAAAGAATGATTGATCTTTTTTTCACGATATTAACTGTTAAATTGTGCTTTAGACAGCTTTTAAAGCACAATGATCCATACTGCAGCTGAAAGGAACAGTTCTTTCTGCTTTGAAAATTGTGCAAAATACATGATTCTTCTGTGTGAAAGATACAATCTGAATCTCTGATAACAGTGGTGTAGCCCTACTTGGGCTCTTGCTTCTCCTAATTATGCGAATAATGACCGGTGCAACATTTGTTAAGTATTGAGACTTTGCCTCCATCATATCAAAAGAGATGGGAAAAAAAAAAAAAATCATACGATAAAGAGTGAAGACTACTGATACCCGTCATCAATGATCCAGGTGGGAATAGCGTCCAACCGGGCCGGGTTTGGGCCCGATGGATACCCGCAGTCGCTTCCGTTACAAGCGAGGCGAGGACAGAAGGTCGGCAGAAGCCCCGTATCTCTCCCTTCTTTAAAAGAGGGATTTTCTAGTAATTTGACGAGGGCCCCCCAGTCTTCTTCCGGAAGAACCCTCTTCCCTTTTTTCTTGACAAACACCCGGCGGGAAGGGCTCCTCGTTCGATTTCAACCCGAAGAAGAAGCATTTCCTCGAACACCTTCGCTCTATTGACATGGATTTGGACCCAGAAGGCCTATTTCGGGATGATTCCGACTCCGAGAGCGAGTTCTATCAGGTCGGTTGCTCTCTTAGTTCTTTCCCCCTCCCTACTCTCTGGGTTTATTGAAATCTTTCTCCGTGTCTGCAACCTTCTTGTTTGAAATCTTTTATATCATTGTTTCCAGGAAAAAGATTTCACGAAAGAGTTTGTAGTCTACCTCGTTGATGCGTCCCCGAAGATGTTCGGTGCAGCAGGAAGTGATGTGAGTTTGTTTTTCCCATTTTCAAACTTCCTGCAATGCGATTTGTAGCTGGTCAAATGATTTTTTTTTTTTTTTTGAAGATCATTTTTGGTGTTACCGTTCTTTTATTTGGGAACTTGGGAATCATACAACTCGTGGAACAAGTATTCGGTAATCCTTTTCCTTCTCGTTTTGAGTAAAGAGAAGGGTGTAAATGGGTTGAAAGTGGGATGACCGGAAGAGATTCTTGGGATTTCTGGCTAGATAATTTATGTGGTGTTCCATGTTTTCTTCTCTTTCTTTTATGTGGTATTATCGTGGTTTGCATGTATGGTCCTTCCATTCCCTCACATGATGGCATTTCTTTCTCATCGGTTTGTGCTGTGGGATGCAATATAGCTGCATTATAGGGGTTACAGCTGCAGTATTCTGAATTTTAGTATGTCTTAACCATAACCAGATGTAAGACTTTTTTTTTTTTTTGGCCGATTCAATCATTAGTTCATCATCATATGAACCAAGTCAGAAAATGCAAGTGAAATAATATACTTTAGGAAAATTCTGTGTCTTCTCTGAAAGGTCCTTGAAACAACTGTGAACCATGGATTTCAAGGAACCGCCAGCTCCAAAGTTGGCACTTTGATCCCAAATTAACACCTGAAGTTTCCTACATATCGCAACAAAAGCTAGGTTTACACCATTCCGAGACATTTCTGCAGAAACCCACGAGAGATGGCCTTGCAGTAAAGGTGGAAGTAATAGATTCAACAAAAGGAGATATTAGGTAGAACTCTGGAGCAACCTAAAACAAGGACAAGTCACTCTGGCGTAGGAAAGTCCATAACACATCAAGATGCTCTTCAAGAGCTTAACTCGAGGAGTGCAATAAATCATAAAGTTGAAGCTAAACCTCCTGATTGCAAGTAAACTTGACGTCAGGACAAGCATCTGCTATAGTTGGATAAGAAGCCTGGATCCTTTTTTTAAAAAAAAAAAATCTATATTCAAAGAAAATTAAATTTGCTCTCTAACCTGAATCAAGCTAAATGATTCTTTCAATGAAAATAACTTGGATTAGAATACGAGTCCATCATGGATTAAGACTCACTCAAGAACCTGAATTTGCTCAGAAAAAAAATGTGATCCATGCACTCTATGCATGAGGTGCAGTGCATCATTTCTTGGGAATGCAAGCCTTCTACTCATCTTTTGGGCATAAACATGTTAAACCTGATTAGCCTACCTCATCTTTGAGTAGTTCTGAGGAATTTCTTTTTTGTGATGTCATCTTGATTGAAGCTTACTTGACAAAAATAGTAAATGTCTCAGCAATGCAATTTGTTAATATGATTTGGCTCATATCCTTTTTCACTACTTATGGATGAACCTATTGCTAATATTCAGGAAGATATATCATGATTTATGTTATTTGCAAATGATATAGTGCTGATTCATGAAAAGAAAAATTATATATTACGTTGGACTTACAGAGAAGAACTTTAGAGGATAAAGGATTAAAGATTAGTGGAATAAAGATAGAGCAGATGGAATGTAAATTTTGTGAGAATGAAAATGAAGATATGATACCAATTAAAATTGACGACTAAGAGATGCCACAAAGTGACCATTTTTTTAATTTAGGATCTATATTGTACAAAATAACGAGGAGATAGATGAATGTATGTATGCATATATCATTAGAACCGGAGCTGGTTGGATGAAGTGGAGACGTGCATCTGGAATGTTATGTGATAGGTAGGTGCATAGCTAGGGAACTTAAAGAAAAAAATTATAAACTAATATTGTATGGCTTAGAGTGTTGGACAACAAAGAAAGTTCATGAAAAATAAGTTGAGCATAGCAGAAATGAGAATGCTAAGATGGATATGTAATAAAATTAGAAAAGATAAAATAAGAAATGAATATATTAGAGGAGTTGTAGGTGTTGCACAAATGAAGGACAAAGTAATGAAAAATCTATTGAGATGGTATGGACATGTACAATGAAGATCCGAGCAGGCTTAAGTTAGGAGAGGTACATTGAAGGTGCTAAGAAAAGGAAGGAAAGGGTTAAGAGGATATGGATGGAGGTTTTAAGGAAGGATATGGAGAAACTTGGAGTAATATCAGAGCTAGCCCTAAATAGGAATACTTGGCACATAAGGATTTATGGAGCCAACAACAAATAGTTGGAAAAAAAGGCAGATGGTTATGGTTCTAGTTCTGGTTATTTGGACCATTTGCATAGTAAATTGAACTGGTTAGTTTTCTAGATTTAAACTATTCTCAATAGTGCTGACGCCACCTTGCCTCATATTTTGATTTAAGCATTACCTATCTCAGCTCACTTGTTTTTGGTGAATTTTTGCTGCTCATTGAGTTAGACAGCTCCATTGGGAGCATTGTGATAGTGGGAGACCCATACTGTGTCATTTATACATTCAAGATCCCTGGGCACATCTATAAGCTGAAATATAGAATATAGCATTATATTTAATGCTCACTACATAATCGTTCTTTTCTAGACCAATATATTATGAGTCAATGATTCTTGCTAACCCTGTAGGTGCATAATAAGCATTGTCAACCTCCTGCATGCCTGCATCACCTCACATTGTATTGAAGTTAAAGATATTATCCATTGATGGCGTTTGTAAGTTATGGTCGTTACGTTGAATTTTGAAGATTCATGGCTGCCATCTTAAATTGAATTTTGTATCTCTAAAATCTTCTTCATGTTATGAACTTAGCATTGACTTAGCTTTGTTTGTCATTAGTTTCAATCTTGAAAATGAATGATTTGTAAAATAAAAGCTGCTCATGGTAACATAGAGTTTGAATCTCCTTACAAACATTTATGGATTTTGATGCTTATAGCCTTATATAGTTATATTATCATTTGAAAACCAGCATAATAAGAACATGGTATTGCTCGTTTGCTTTGATGTCAGAACTAATAAAATTTTCTTGGTAATTGGTTTTATTGTTGCTTGCAGGAGGATGAGAAAACAGATACACATTTTCATGTTGCAATAAATTGTATTTCCCAGTCATTGAAGGCCCAAATTATTGGTAGCTCCTATGATGAAGTTGCAGTTTGTTTCTTTAACACTGTAAGATGTTGATCTTATTGGGTTTTTATATACATGTTTTATTCATTTTCATTTCTTTAGCAATTATATATTTGTAGTCTGTAGGTGCTCAGGTTTATAAGAACCTCCCTTATTGATTTTTGGTGTTTTAAACCCATCCTCCTTTTTCTAAGATTTGAATTGTCGTTTTTGAAAATTGATGATCATAACAAGCACCTAAAGTGGAAGTCATTAGTGCTGTTGGTTGTAAGTATTGTTAGCCGAACATTTCAAACCGGACGGTTTGAGCTATACGAAGCTGAACCGGTCAAGAACCAGAATGGTTTGGGCAGTCTAGAGTCTAGACGGTTCCATGACTTAGATCTTAATTAAACCACGAGCCTCCTACATTACGGTCCTAATTCGCTCCATCTCTCTCCCTTTCCATTTGGTCCTTAATAAAACCATGAGCTCCCCACCCCTCGCAGTCTCGATTCGCTCAATCCCTCTCCCTTTCTCCCTCTCGCTCAATCAATCTCAATCTCTCTCTCGCTCGCGCGCGCGCGCGCACGCACAACCTTTCGAGCCCCCCCTTTCTCCCCTTGTCTTCTCTTCCTCTTTCAATAGGTCTAAAGAAGCCGAGCAGAAGCCATAGTGGAGGAAACCCTAGAGGAGGCCCCTAGTGAGACATCGGAGATGGAGCAAGAGCCGCCCATGGGGCTGAGGACAAGAACTCTGGTTAGGGTTTCCTCTCCCCCCTCCTTCCCTCTCCCCTTTCCTTTTCTTGTTTTGATTCGTCCCCAAATAACAAGGTATGGATCCGTGCTGCGCCAAACCTGTCACTGGCCAGTACGCCCTTTGGTACAACAATCTTGCTTATAAGTATTATGAGGAAGGGTTTTTTTAGGCCTTGTATGAGAAACATTATGGAGGATAGCTTTGCATATCCTTGATTATTATTTGCTTTAAATAGGGTCATGCATGTCTTATTTCTGATGCTGAGCAACTAGTAGCTCAAATGAAATTAGCTTAATGCAATAGTGCTTCTTTCTTAGCAACCTATGATGCCTTGTAGAAATGGGTCTGGAAACCATTATGATTAGCACAAACTTTGGTGTATGCTAGATTGTGTATAAAATTACCTTTGAACATCACATATCTGGACTTAGGCTGGTCTAACATCCACTAGGCTAGGATTAGACTGAGAAAATCCAGGCTTCAAGCCATGCCTTGGCCAGTTTCTTAGCCCAAAATTCTTTTCGGCTAGCTTTTGGTTGCTTTGGTCAATCCTAGGAGTGCAAACAAGCCCAAATGAGCTGAGTATCAGGCTGCTCGGGCTTGACTTAGAATATTAAGGAGCTACTCAAGCTTGGCTTGAGCTTGAGCTGAGTGTACATAAGCCGCTCAAGCTCGGCTTGGCTAAGTTTTAAGCTGAGCTTTAATTGAGCTAAGTCAAGCTTCCCCTATTTTTGCACTACAAAAGTGTTCGGGCTTGGCCTGTCTATGAGCTGAGCTCTAAAAAATGTTTGAGCTCTAATCATGCAGAACTCGAGCTTGCAACTCTAGTCAAACCTAAAGTGCAAATATATACTCATAAAAATGGACACATACGCATTTTTTTAACTATGACATAAATAAATAAAATTAACCTAACCCTAGCACGGACACTTAACCTTCCTATTTCTCCTCTCTTTTGTCATTTCCTCGTTGTAGTTCCTTCTCCGCACCTTCACTCTTTCCCAACATCTTGTGTCTACCTCTTTTTCCCTGCATAATTGCCGAGGTTGAGTATTGTGCTTTTTGAATTCGCCAGAGCTGTGCTAACTTGGGAACTAATAGGCCAATTGGAACTCTAAATACTAATTGGTGAGAACCCACAAAAGCCAAATGTGAACCAAAAGTGTCGAAAAAATACCCATAGTAGAATGAAGGTCATCAACCATGTGAAGTCCACATAAAGAGAAAAGGATGAATCGAGGGACATTGTTGATCAAATTGTTCATATATCTATTATATTTAGTAAAAATTTATTGACAAATTCTCTCAAAAATGAAGTGCTGGAAATTTGGAACCAAATGATGATTCTTAATAAAACAACACGTTGAAATATACTTTCTTAATTAAATCCTAAAAGTCTTTATATTTTATGTTTATTTTGGGTAAGAGAAAACTGCTATTAGAGTTCAATATTCATCTACTAAGCAATAGTGGTATTCCCACTATTGAAATTCCCACCTCTACGCCAACTAGTTTTCAGAAGAGTTGTCTTCCCTCATCAAATTAGGTGTGGTCATATAGCTTATCCAGGGCCATTAAAATTGGCATTGGCTTCTTGTGAGTGCAATGTTGATGGCCAATGATGATGGAAATTGGCAAAGTCTATGGAGAAACCTTTGTTGTAAACCTTGTGGACATTGATTGAATAGAGGATGAAGAAATTTTAATATGAGAAAGTATATGGAAGCCTCTGATTATGCTAAATAAGTATAACAATTGTAAACTAATCTATTAGGGCCTGTTTGGATGCTTGGGCTAAAAATCCTATAGGATCTGTGGGTTGGACTAGTACAGCTAGCACAATCATTGGATTGCAGGCTGGGCTAGGCCTATATTCATAAATACCCTGTAGTAATTTTGGAATGGGCTGGCTTGAATCCCATGAGGAGAAAAAAAGATAGTACTCCCAAGCTACTCTTGGGTATTTATGAATGTAGGCATATAGCCCAGCTTACAATCCAATGATTTTGCTAGTTGTATTGGCCAATCCACAAAGCACTTAGGATTTTCATCCCAATCATCCAAACAGGCCCTTAATTTTTTTTTATATATCCTTGGAATAATCACATGGAATCATAAAACCATATCAACCTGATATTTTTGTGCATGACCATTTGATGGGTTGCATTCTTGCATTTATAGTTTTATATCTATCTAATGATCTCTTATTCTTCATAATCTGAACTACTTGGCTGCATGCATTTCTGTTTCTGCGATAATGTATTTCTTGTTATAAACTCATCGCATGTTATGCTGTCTACTTTGTACAGAAGGAAAAGAAAAACTTGCAGGATTTAAATGGTGTCTATGTCTTCAATGTTACGGACAGAGAATGTCTTGATAGGCCAACAGCAAGGTTAATTAAAGAGTTCTTTTATGTAGAAGGTAATTGTTAGAGATAATATATATATATATATATATATATATATATATATATATATATATATTCCTAAAAATTGTATCTAATGTTTGTTGCATGAAGATATTAAATAATTGTCAATCCTTTGTCTCATGTAATAATAATCAGAAGTTTAGAAAATTTATTTGTTTGTATTTAACTTTTGCAATATATATATATATATTGGGAAGAACTGAAGCAGTATAAATTATTTGTGAGAAGAACTGAGTACCACCTTTTCCTAATGGAACTTGGAACCTATTTTGTAAGTACCAAGGAGCAAGGCTTGCAATGCCATCATTTATGGTCCTGTACTGACCATACCATATTAGTAAGGTACCAGTATTGGTACCAAAATTTGGTTTGGTATATGAATTGAACTAGCTAGTATTGGTCCAAATTGAGCGAAATCATCCTGTATCGCCTGGTAATGACTTGTATTGCCCAATTTGAGGTGGTACCAAGGTGGGAGTGAGAAAAAAAAAATGTTGGAATCCTGTCTTGATACATGGTAACTATCAATATACCAGTACAGTTCCTGGTACCGGTTTTGTGGAGCTTGCCAAGGAGAGGTGCCAACCAACCAACCAATGTCCCATTGATTTTTTTAACCTTTAGATATAACCAAAAGCTATTTAAGTAGACATCCATAAGAGATAATTCTTAATCATTCAGTTTGTTGATTCAGCTAAAATTCTTGTGCAACTATTAGGGTGTCCCACCTATTGTTTCTTTTGTTTTCCTATTTCATCCTTAAGACCATCTCTCTCTTGAAAAATATAATAAGTTATTGTAACACTCATTTGATCAGCTATGCATATATTGTTTTCTCTTATTTAAACTAAAAGCATTTTCCAAAGACACTAACAGAGTGTGCGTTTTCTAAAAAGGCTGTCTATTAATCTTTCAATACACCTGCCTTCAACTATGTCTTTGTAAAAGAAATCTTTGCAGTAGTGAATCTTATAGAGACTGTTCCTACACAATGCTAATGTATCATATGCAAAATAAGACTTGTCAGAGTTAGATAATAAGCAAGCTTGATATTATGGTTCAGGTTATAATTAAACAAAGGCAACGTTAAATAATACAACATTCTACACAAGTGGAAGAAGCCATTAAAATTTTGAATTCAAGTGCTGGTAGTTGATTCGTGGAAAGAGAAGCCTAAAGCTCAAAAACATTGTTGGACCTCTTCATGTTTGGCAGGCCTGCGATTGGGCCCGACATGACCTGGACATGAGCTTTTGGGTCATGATTTTATACGTGGACCGAACCTGTTGACTAATTGAGTTGGTTCAGGTTCATGGAAAAGCTTTGAGACCCATCAGGTTATTTAGGATGGCCAAAACCCAACACCATGCATTTGGGTCTGGGAGTGAGTTGGTCTAGATTTAGGTTCAGTGCAAGATAAATACAATTTATTCTATGCTTGGAAGAGAATAATAACAACATGCATGATTGATAAATGTATAGAATGAAAAAGGGGCAGTAGTGTGGACTGTTACCCCTAATATCATTGACACAAACATGATTCAACCCTAATTAAGCATTCGACCTCTAAATAAACAGGCATAACACACAATGTACAAACCTAAATGTAGTCATAGGGTGAGCGAGGGAGGTTTTAGATATTACAAAATCATGGGTTTGTGTGTCGAGTCTAATTTTACTGGGCCAGTCTGTGTTGGGTCATCTGTTGTTTGACCAATTTAAACTCATTTAGTGCATGGGTTGGTTCTGGTCTGATTCAGGTCAGAAAACATATGTGCCGGAACCAATTTTTCGAACAAACCATTTCTAGACCTCAACCTAAACAGTCTAAATACCAGGTTGGACTGGGCCTAACTAGGTTATGTTCATGGATTGACCCATTCCAGTTGCAGCCCTAATATCTGGCAGAGAATCACAAGCAATTGTTCTTATTGCATTTAAGACAAGCAGTTCTGCAACTCTGATATATTTCGTCTGTTACAACTTCCAAAATACTAACTTGATATGCCTCATTTTCATTGAGAAGCACTCTCTCTCTCTTTTTTTTTTTGATGAGAAAAAGCATTCTTGTTAATAATTGAAAAATAGTGAAAATACACGAATATTCTAATCTTATTTTTCATGATGAGTCAACTCCTTGTTATGAGCCCATGCAGATACATTTATGAGCAACATTGGGAGTCGATATGGTATTGTTTCCGGATCTCAAGAGAATTCGTTATACAATGCTCTTTGGGTTGCACAGGCGCTGTTGCGCAAGGGGTAGGATGTGCACTCCCTTCTTCCTTGCAATGTCCCACCCACCATCACTGATCATCCTGTATTTTAACTGAGCCATGTGCCTCTACTAATTGAATCTTGTATTCTTGGTTATTTGATAATTTCTCAGCTCTTCAAAATCTGTGAGCAAGCGAATTCTACTGTTCACTAATGAAGATGATCCTTTTGGGAGCATAACAGGGGCAACAAAAACAGACATGATTAGGATGACACTGCAACGTGCAAAAGTACGGCTGACACATGCATGAATGCTTACATGCAAGCATGCATTTGTTTTGTGACTTAGTTTTTCTGTATTAACATTTATTTAGGAAATTGTAAGATGTCCTCTAAGTTGCAGACACCCACAGAGGCACATATGCACAAACATAAGTATTCGCACAAATATGTGTATGCATTTGTTTTGTGGTTTAAATTTTTCATATCAACATTTATTTAACAACTTCCAATTTCTTACATGTTCTCTAGGATGCACAAGACCTTGGCATCTCAATTGAACTTCTTCCTTTGAGTAGGCCGGATGAGGGGTTCAATGTATCCATTTTTTATGCTGTATGTTTGACATCTTTCAAGTTTCAACAATATCTAATGCTTTCTTCAGTCAAATGGTGTTGGATATGGATCCATTTGCATCAGTAAAGGTATTGTAATTGGTATTGCAGGAATTGCTTGGATTGGAAGGTGATGAGATATCCCACTTTTTGCCATCTGCAGGTGAAAAGTACGCATTCCAGCAGAACAACTTTGTCTTTTGAAAGTTATTAATATTTCTAAAAATTGGTTAGTTTCATATAAATTGATATTGAATTTGGACATCTCAGTTAGACTTACCTTCCATCTAATTAACTTGCATGAGTATTTAAAAGACCAAAGTAAGAGTATCACAAAGGCCAAAGAGTAATTAAAAGCAACTAATTAAAAGACCTAATTAAGTGTGTCACAAAGGCCTCCTAGCCTTACCTTGTTTAGAAGGCCCTACAATTTCCAAAAAGTAGGCCTACCAAATTAGCTCTGCTAGCCTCTGTTGCTTGTGCGATGCGTTGTGTCGCAGATGCTCTTTAGAGGGCTACAATAACTGGGTGGTCGGCCCAACCAAAATTAGCCCTGCGATCCTTCATGGCCCATAGGTCCATGCCATATGTGTCGAGTCACAAATGCCATTTACATCAGCATGCCTGCAGTGATTTACAATACTGGAACCCCTTCATGGAATTTAAACCTAGGATGAAAGCAGTGGTTTTTGAAAGAAAGATAGGAAACCTAACCTGCTTCTCTTGTCCTTTAAACTTCTATAACTAAGTTGCTCTTCTAGTTTAATTTTCAGTGTGAAAGGGCTCTTGCTTTCTTTACTTCTGAATATATCTCCCACACTATTTAAGAGCTATTTTACATAATAGCTCAAATGCTTGTTGATAAAATTAATATATAAGAACTATGTATACATCAGTTGGTTTGTATTATATTAGATATACACTGTATGAATTTATTTTGGGCTTAGATATGATAAAGGCATGACTTTCAGCAGAAGTTATTTTTATGATTGATTTTGTTGCAACCTGCTGATCTATTACTTTCAGTAGCGGCTGCTTGGGTTGCCTGTTCATGCATGATCATGCTCATATTTTATTCTGAACTGTGGCAGCCCTTCGTCTCATCTCTTAGTCACTTAAAACTGGTGCCATTTTTTACTCATTTGGCTGCCTTGCTTCTAATACATAAAGTGGAATTGTAGGCATGCTTATGGCTTACATTAATTTTAGTTTCTAGATAGATGTCTGATCCTGGAGGTTTGAGCTACTGAGTTCGCTGAGAATGGTCTGCCCTGTTCCATGATCGTGGTCTATTTATAAGCAACTTATCATCTGTATTCTTAATTTTTCAATCACACGGAATCTTTGTTTGGATCTCATCCCACTCTTTCTTTATTGTTTGATTTGGTGGCTCCATGTTTATCAGATTGGAAGATATGACAGATCAGCTGAGAAAACGAATGTTTAAAAAGCGCAAAGTCAAAACCATCAGATTCTCTATTGCAAATGGCATCTGTATTGAAGTGAATACATATGCTTTGATCCGCTCAACTTCACCAGGTATATATACCACCGTTATCTGAGTGTTTTCTTAGTCTTTTAGTGAAATGTCACAAAGACAAAATCCCTTGAGATGTTCATGCAAGTAATTGAGGATTTTTTTTCTTTGTTCTTTTTAGGGTCAATAATGTGGCTTGATTCCATTACTAATCTTCCATTAAAGGTGAGGGTAATACTTTGTAAATACAAGTCTTCTGCTTCTTGGACCCCCCCAAAAAATACAAGTATTTTATTTGGTGCTACACAGCCTTGTTTATTCCTGCATCCCCTCTTTTAAATTCATTAAATTATAATTTGAGTATTTTTCTATATGTCAATTTAATATAAGGGCCTAAAGGAAATGCAATGATATAAGGGAGGTTGGTGTATTTTGTGAATTTTGGCTTGCTAATCCTATAAATTATTGCTATGCTAAGGAATTAATGGTTCTTGGGTATGTTTGCATATTCTAGATTTCTAGTGCAAGTTGGTTTTGCTGAAAGAGAAACAAAAAAATCTCCTAACTTACTGCTATATTACTGTCTAAATTAAATGCAAAGGAAAACTTGGCCGATTGGCCATTTGGAATATTCTTGAAAAAATACGCAACATGTAGGAACACTGGATAATCCTGTTTTCAGGGATTATAAAATTCAGTGGTTTAGAATGGTGTCTGGACAATTGAAAGGAGTTCTGAGAACTAGTATTAAAAATTTCAGATCATGTTAGATGATCTGTTGTATTGCTTCTTATAATATGCTTTGTAGGACATTTTGAATATAGTATATTGTAGATTATATTGGTATCTTCTTCATTTAGCGGGGTATAACTGCATAGAATTTGGTTTCTGCAATAATGAGAGTAGAGCATTTATTCTTTTCTTGTGTCCATTTTTCATCGGGCTAAAGCGATGTCTATGGAGCAAGACCCATTATTAGTGAACATCATTTCCTTGTGTCACTTTAGATCTATGATCAGAAGTGTGAAAACAATGATGTGATGTGCTGGTGAGACAGATACATTCTGACGTCAATGGGCCCATTGTTTGATGCCTTCGTATCTATTAGTTATGCCAGTTTCTATATGATCGAATTCCTCATGCATTTTGCAAATGATATCCTTGATATTGTTGTTCTGATTTATTTCTTAGTTGTTACTTTGTCTATTTTAAGATCATTTTCTGCATTTCTTGAGTGATTAGAATTTTGATCTTTGTTGTGTTCGTTTTTGTTTAAAGCTTCTATATAATCTTGGAAATATCTTGTGAAGTAGGGGCTGTTTGCAGGGCTGGTCTAGGCCAGAGCCAATTAAGATGAGGTTGTACCGTCTCCCAAATTGAAGGCCCAAATTAAACCTAGGGCAATCCTGGGCCAAGCATGGTTCATAACCCAGTTTAAGATCATAGGTATGTTTTTGATATTAGAAAGTATATTTTGAAGGTGCTTGGACCATCTAGTCAGCCAGTTGGCTGATAGGTCCCTTAGTTTCCTACAACAATTTTTGATGTGACTAGTGACCTTTGATGCTGATCTTCCAGTTCTGCTTTTAGAATAATCATAATGTTCATCTGAACCTAGTTTTATCAAGTTTTCCAAAACTGTACCATTTAGTGAGTGAATTTATCGAGTTTGAATAGTGAACCAAAAGAGGTTTGAAATCCTCGTGCTTAGTGTAACAGGACTTTGAAGGATGCTCTAAAGTCATGAAGAAGAAATGAAGTAAAAAAAGAGAAATTTAGGCCAATAGACGGTGAATATGGTGGACAAAGTTCAGGAAATGCTATAGATATGATTTTTTAGGATGCTTTGTTTTAGTTGTCCTTTTATTGAGTGCATTCAGTGAATAATCTACTTAGTCAGGGTTATAATTTTATTGCAGCCACTTTACTGAGGCATTTGTTATAGGGGCCTTTTGGCTACAAATTTCAATTTTGTGTTCATTTGCTGTAAAGAAGCAAAACTTTGTTTGTTCAGTTCAGCTGTTATTTATTTATGACTATGTTGCAGAGTGTGATTGCTACTGGAATATCTAAGTGATGGAGAGAAGGTCATAATTTTATAAACCAATTTAAGTGAAGCTATTGACAGAGAGTTTTTGGTATATAATTGCAGTTATAAGTGTCTCTTCAATTTGCAATGGCAATTTGACTTTTATAATGCTGCAAAGAAAATGAATGCTCCTCTAAGTAACTTTTATCATTAGCAGATAACATGTTCATTGAAGCAAGCTTATAGAACTATGTGTTGCACATGGTGACTGCTATTGGAATTTTTGAACTTCTTTTTTAGTGTAGTGCAGATCTGGTCTTTTGGGCTTTTCAGTCAGTTTACTCTTCGGTATCTTTGCAATTTCATTTATTTTTTAATAATCTTATAATAATGCAGACCTTTATAGTTTGGAAAATAAGCATTT
Organism: Elaeis guineensis; assembly: GCF_000442705.2. Taxonomy (NCBI): domain Eukaryota; kingdom Viridiplantae; phylum Streptophyta; class Magnoliopsida; order Arecales; family Arecaceae; genus Elaeis; species Elaeis guineensis. The sequence continues at coordinate 129,848,571 of NC_025998.2, forward strand.
GCACCACTATATCTTTTCTAGTTGATATTTCTGCAAAATAATTTAGAACCATGGATGGTCACCCAAAGTTTAAGGCATTTGAGTTATGTTAATGGGTAATATTTCAATTTTGTCTTGCAGCTTACCAATATGAATATGTGGATTTAATATAATGATGTGCATTAATTGGTAATCTTTCAATTTTAGGGCACTTCTTGCAGCTTACCAATATGAATATATGGATTAATATAATAATGTGCATTAATATTGTCATTACTCTAATTTGATGGCGGAAGTTGAGAGACATGGCAACTCATTGTACATACATAGGGCTGGGCCCCATGAGCATACAAGGTGATAACGTATCAAACGATGATTATAACTAATTCTTACAACTATCCAACAAACTGGGTCCAAAACAAGATTTTAAATCCTGTGGGACGGGGCTGTCCTGGTTTTTCTATGGGACAGAATGCGCTATCGTCCCGCTTCATTCCGATACTTGGGATGGGGGATGTCCCAAAATGTCCCGATCGGGATATTGGGAGATTGGCAGGACGGTCCTGTCTCGACACATGGGATGGTACCCCATTTCGATGTCTCGTGGGACGTCCCGTGGGATCTGAATCCTTGGTCCAAAGTATTGCATTGAATTCTCACAAAGGTCTAGCATACCCCCTCTAGGGTAGGTCCATTATATTATATTTAACCCGTGTGGAGTAGGTCTGCCGCACTTAACCTATGTAGAGTAGGTCTAATGTACCACATTGAACCCCTACGAGGAAGGGTGGAAAAAATTTATGCAAATGGATTTAGTGGAGAGAGAAGGGAGGCGGGCTAAGTGATGAAGAGAGAGAGAGAGATGAAGTGGAGGATAGAGAGCAGAGGGACATAGGGCAGATGTGGCGGAACGAGAGGCAAGCAGTGGCGGTGTGGTGGCACTTGTGTGAAGAGGAGAGTGAGGGAGGGGGGTCATACACGATTAGAAGAGTGGGAGGGGGGGTCATGTGAGAAAGAAAGAAGAGGGGTTAGGGAGGCGGATTTGATTAGACCTAGGCCCAAGTTTGGTTAGGCTAGATTATGGACAGGGGTATCATAAATATAATTATGGCATAAGCTATTTGTGAATCATGGTTTCAAATCCGAGTGGGATGTCCACTGGATGCCAAGGCATGTACTGTCCCAAGTGTTGGGATGGAACTGTCTTGCCATCATAGCATCTTGATCGATGCGTTCTAAGACATGCACATCTCAAATGTCGGACGAGGTGGAATGACCATGCATCTCATTCTATAGAAATTAAAACTTTGGACAACTATTTTACTGGTTTACCTCATAGATGATATTGATTCATGAGTAATGCTAAATTAAGGTAATATCTCGAAAATCTTAACTTTTTAATGCTGCCTAATTTAATGAATAGTTATTTGATTTAGGATGGGATGCCACGTCTTGTTTGAAACTTCAAAGCTCAAACAATCTTTAACAGTGCTATATTTATGTACACGTAGATATGCAAGATGTCTGTTATTGCATGTATTCTTGCATCATGCATTTGCATTGCTAGCTTGTATACCTGAGAATTTGTAATTACTCAAACATACTCCAAAACACATTTTATGATACTTGAAGTAAAAAGGCACATCTAAAGGCATTTCTAAGCATTACCATTAAGTTCTCTTTTCTGTACTCTTTTGGTTCTTCTATAGTGCTATAACATATGTTGGTTTGTTGGTTTGGCAGACAGAAAGGTCCTTTGTATGTGCAGACACTGGAGCTCTAGTTGAAGAGCCACGTATATATTTTCACCCTTACAAGAAGTTGGTATTCAAGGCTTGGTTTTTTGCTTACACGAAATTGCACCTTTTCCATTGCATGTTTCCATGTAATTTCTTTTTTCATCATTCTGTCCTATTTGTTTGCTGTTTTTCGTATCACAAGTTTATAAGATAGATTTCTTTTGAGGGTGGAAAGTCGACTACTCTTACATATATTTTTGCTAAAGTCCAACCCAAAGGCTTGAAGCTAATAGGTTGATGGGCCCGTGAGCATATAAGGACTACTAAGTTCCCTTCCCTATCCGATGTAAGATTATGACAACTCGTCCAACAATTCCTGAATTGATATGATTATTGGTATGCTTTTATCAATTGTCTTGATGGTCACAAAAGATGCAAGCACCTGAAATGGGATAGAGTGTGTGTATGAGTCAAGGTTTGTTGTATTGTATCGAATCAGATTGTATGGAGAGTATTGTATTGTACCGGTTTGATACCATGGGGGGGTGTATTGACACTTGGTACACCGAATCAGGCACGTATCAACACAGTAATAGGTTGGCATTGGTACGGGGCTTGATATCAAGATGGCGAACCTTGTGAGTGGATTCAGTTCTGGATATAAGAAAAACGTATCTTAATAAAATGAATTAGAAGCACTTAGATGGTAGGTGCACGAGCCAGTATGTGGAGATATTTTGAAGTGGGTGTGGCACCCAATGTAGAAGCTGCTAGCTGCTACTCTTCTCCTACCTAAAGCCTTGGTAGCTGAATTCTTTCAACTTTTTTTTCTTAATTTTTAAATGTTGATGATCTATGCTAGAGGAGATTAATTGTGCATGGAGAACAATGCTTAGGAGTTAATTTTAGTATGAAAGATTTAGTTTATTTGGGTGCGGGAATACTTGTCGATCACATATAGTTTATTTGGGGTGCAAGGACTATTTATCCTTCTCATGTGACTTGGGAGTCAGATGTAAACATAAAAGGCATCCTGGAAATTACACACATTCTTGTATGTCTCATAATCATGAGGTGTCACTTTCGTTGCAATAAATACAATCTTCTTTTAGTAGACCCACTTCTGCCAAACCAAGGTTCTCCATGGGCCCCCAAACTATCCGGATTAGGGTATCATACTGTACCGTACCATACCGTATTGGAAAGGACGTTGCCAACTTTGCTTAATTTCTTCAAAATAAAAAGTGGGCTCCCTCTAGATCCCTGTTCGAACAAAATAGGGGAGAGCAGAGCCCTTCCCCCACCCCTCCAACTCTCCACGCTAGCCCTTTACCGGCCTCCTTTGGCCACCACTTTAGCCCTTCCTCCCCCCTCTATCTCTTTTCCTCTCTCGTTCTCTCTCTCCCCCACCCTCTATGTTGTGTTAGTATGAGTCTATCATGGAATCAGACAGAAGCATATCGAACCGTGCCGCCGAGCAAGCGATATGGTCTTAGCATCTTTGCTCCAAACTCTCATGATTGGTGAAGTCATAGTGATACACAAAATGCTCCTTCCTATCGAATAAACCACAGATAACTTTGACACCCAAAACCAGTCAATAAAAAATTATCGAAATAATGTAACAATATAAATGAGACGATATATGACTTATATTTGTGTTTACTTGGATCACTTAGGATCATTCATGTACTCATATAACGGCATATTGATATTCATTAACAACACTTAAGGCCTTGTACCTTTGTTTTTCCTTCTTTAAACAGAAACATAGAATTTGATGTAAAAAACATGTTTGGTTACTATATTTCTATTTTTCTAAACAACTTTTATTATTTTCGGAAAAGGTGCAAGTGAAAATTTTTTCCTTCCACCTTTGTTAAAAATGGGCTTTCACCCCTCTTATCCCCTCTGCCCAACCTCCTTTGCCTTGAGCATATCGTCGAGCACATCACCGTCATTGAGCATGTGAACCTCTCCCACTTACTCGACAGCCAAATCAAGTCCATCGCCAACTGCCTCCGCTGGACCCACCTCATCTCCCTTGCCTTCTTCCCTGCTCTGCCTCTCCCTACGCCCTCGATGAGCTCCCCATTGGGGATGACGATGATGTTGCCTATCGGCCTTGCGGCCATCTGGGTGGCTATGGCTGGACTCCACCATGGTTGTCACCATCTTCATCCTTGCTTAGACATTCTCTATGCTTGAGACCATCGGCGATGCTCGAGCTCCCTATTGGCTCCTCCTGACACTACCTCTTAACCTCAGCATGGTCAAGCAGCTTGTCTTGTAGTTAAGAGAAAAAAAGAGTGAACCAAATATATTTTCTGTTGTCAAAAATCTGAAAAAAATGAAAATAGAATTCCCGTTGCTATTTTTTTTTTAAAAAAAAGAAAAGTGACAATCATGCCAAACACAATCTAAGAGTATCATTTTATTTTGTTCACTGATTTGTTCGAATTAGTTTATTGAATCTTACATTTTTGCAGTGAAATCATAAAATTTTCTACGGATGAACTATCTAAGATAAAGAAAGTTTCGAATGGTCAGCTTCACCTTTTAGGATTCAAGCCATTGGATTGTTTAAAAGATTATCACAATTTGAGGCCATCAACATTTATTTTTCCAACTGATGAGGTGAGAATGCTGCCCTTTATTTTGATTAAAGCTTAAATTTTTATTCATGGATTCGGTAGTGTTTTGATTTGTTGTTTGCTAGAATGTTAATTACATTGATGAAATTGTATTGTGGCCATGAACACTGATGACATGTTCATCAAATGCAAAAGACTTGAGGGACTATTAGTGATTTTCTGAAAAGATTCTTTTATGAATTATTTTTGTAAATTATGCTCATATGGTACTGGACACGATGAGGTATAAAAAATCTAATGTCTACTTAGTGAACGAAATCCAAAGGTAGTGCTAGAGTTAGGGTTGATGGCAGAAAACAATACCTATTTGGTAGGATTTGGGTGAAGAATTTCAGGTGAAAGCTTTACTTAATTCAAATACTGCTGCTACATATGAATTTCGATGAGGAATGTGCCACCTGTAGCTCGGCCTAATCTTGATTTGTAGTCATTCACATACAAGGGGAATCATACATACACCTTTTTTTGGTAGATGCATTTTTTATGTTCCTCTCTCTGGACATGCTCTAGAGGGATATATGACCAAGTGCTGTTTTGTAGAAGGAAAATGTATCAGTTTGATATGATAGACAACCTATTTTGCCTCTCTTTAGCCCCCCATCTATCTGCTCCTGCTTGGGAGCCCTACCACTGCTACAAACGTTACAAGGCTGGTGTCTATAGCTATGCTTGCTGCAGCTTGTCCACCTAACTTGCCAGTGCAATCCATTGCAATTGGTTTTCCATCGCCATTGGGTTGCCCTTGACCCTTGCAAACCAGATCCCACCTATTGTTCTAAAGTGCATGGTCTAGTCCCCTGCTCGCTGCCTCTAATCTTTTCCCTTGAGGCTTAGGCCCATGATAGCCCACCCACTGTGGACTTTTCGAACCTGCTTTCTGCCTTGTTTAAGATAGTTTATTTGACCAATTTCAGATTTGGTCTTGACCGTCTTTAATGTGAGATCTTGGGCTAGGATGAATAGTCCTTAAGCTGTCAAATTCTAAGTTTGAATGAGGACACAAATGATATTTCTTCATTGTATGTGCTATTGCAACAACTTATGGTTTGGCAGTCTTATCGAAATTGATAGATTTCATTGGTGCTTATTAAGTAGAGCATGCATCTAGAAGTCTCGAACTGACTTATCATCTGAGGAAGGAATATGTGGGACAACTAATCTAAGAGGATTTACATCACTTGGAATGGATACATCCAATTTAGATAAATCTTCCATATGTTTTGCAGCATATATTATTTATTCAAGTTATGTCTCCCAAAGGGAGCTTTCTTTTGAGACTTCATAAATTGTTCCTGTTAGCTTTGTAAATGCTTGTTAAAAAGCTGAAGGATTTATTTCATTCATTTCAATTTCAAAGCACTAAATATAATCTTGCAAGGTGCTTTTTTTGTTCCATTTTGCGTTGTTAGATATCAAATCCGTCTCTCTCTTTCTCACACACACTCACACACATGCACAGAAAACAAAAGGAAAACTCATAGGCTTACTGTTATATTTGGTGTGGTTAATTATATTTTTCATATTATGCAGGAAGTTGTTGGAAGTACTCGCATTTTCATTGCTTTACATAGGTCAATGTTACGCCTTCAACGGTTAGTACCTAATAGCTAATTCTTGTAATAGCATTAAGGTGGAGCAGAAAATCTAAATCATCGCTTGCATATAAGATATAAGTAGTATCAATATCTTTTTTAGCAAGTATGTTGACACTTTCTGTTTTCATAATTTGGCTGGCCTTTATTATTCATCGTTGTAGTTCTGAAGTGATAACATTATTCTGGTTCTATATTTACAGACTTAACATATGTTTTTGTCTGAAACTTCCATTTTCACTTTACATAATCTTTCCAATTTGTTGACAATCCTTGTTTCATTCATCTGGAATCGACTCTTTGAATTCTGTATTAAAAATTTCTTCATAGCAGGTTCATATACTAAGGTGCACTTACTCATGTTGAGCCTTTCTAGTCTCTTGTTTTCTCTATATTTCTGATAGTATAACCATGGTATCAAAGAAGATCAGCTTACGAATTTCTTATTGCTAAATTTAGACAATTCTGTTGACCTGGCAGATAACTCAAGCGGCATTCCATCTACTTTATTTTGATCAAGCTGATTTGTGAACCTTCATCCCTATTGCTTCCTTCCATGATAACCATTTAAGATTCATTTCTCTAATCTCATTAATCAAGGCACAATTTATTTGTGAAAAACAAAGAGGGGCCTCAGTGGACAACTGCGTTCTTCTAGGCACTGGACATTCTTTAATACATTATTTATATTGTATACGTGGATGGATTCATGTATGCCTTGAGTTTTTTCCCCACCAGGTAACCTCTCCATCAAGGCTTGAATTTTCGGCCGAGATGAATTGTTTTGGCCTAGCCTAGTCTGAAATTGACCAAAATTTTTGGTTTCAGTCAGTTTTGGCTAGTTTTGTCCAAGTTTCAGCCAAAATTGACTGAAATTAATGCTTTTGATCCTTTCTTTTGGTTTAACAAGCATATATGTTCTGTCTTTTCTGGTATTTTGTTACATGTTTTAATATTTTGAATGCCACCTTTATCTAAGGCTCTGATGTTTTAAGCTATGTTACTTTGGCTGATTTTTGTTAGTATGGTGGGCAAGATGCACTGTTGATGTGTCTTCACTAATTGGAAAGAAATGGATGTTCCTGTGATTCTTTCTCTTAGATGAGTGTTTTCTCTTCTTTAGTTCTTTTAGAATAAAATAATATGTTAAAATAAAATAGTGAAATAAAATGGGCTTTTGTTTAGGTCTATCTTTTCTTGCCTAGATGGGTTATTCTAACAAAATAGAGCAAAATATGCTTAAATGAATTTTTTTTGGTAAATAAATGAATTTATGTTAAGCTGATTAATAAAATGTGCTCAAATGGTTTTTATCTTACTTAGTAGAGTTATTAAAATTGAACAAAATAGAATAGAACTTAGAGAAAAGTTTAATTAATTGTAAAAATTAGAGAAATTATGAGAAATTATAAAAATAGAGAAAAGGTAAGGAAATCATTAGAAAATAGAAAAAAAGTAAGAAAATTATAAAAATATAGAAAAGTATAATATATTTATTGTATTAGTAATTTAGTTGCAACCTTAGACAATCCAAACTATGCAAATTATGATCCTAACTAACACAAAATACAGCAAAATGATGTGAATAACTTTTCATGATGTTTTTTTCTTAATTTTTTGTGGGATTTCTCTAGACTTATTTGGACCCAAACTTAGAGCAGAACTATCGAAACTATCAAAATCAAATATTTGTTTAGATGACCAAAACTTGGAACCCAACCAAGTTTAAGAACCTCATTTTTTATGTACTCTGGTACATTTTATAATTTTAGCTGTAAAATCATGTGAAGGTTTTGATGTGCGGTTCTATACATGCCTGTAACTTAAGGCCCTATTTGGCATTACTTTTCAAGGGTGAAATAGTGCTTCTTGAAGTGTTTCTGGCTCTCTTGGGCGATTTTGAGGTATTTGGTAAAAAATTTTGAAACAACTTTCTAGCTCCTCTAAAAGCTAAAAAAAGTTAGTGAGGAAAAGCTCCAATTTGGAGTTCTTGGATAAAATCTATGGTTAAAATATGTTGGGAAGCTATTTTTTTAAGGCAACAGCTCATCGGAGACCCGGGTTCGAGTTTCGACAACTTAATTTTTTTAAAAAAATATTATAAATATAGTATTTCATTATAAATATTATTATGATTTTAAATTATATTATATGATATTATAAAAATATTATCCTATTATCTCTTTGTTATTACATTATAATAATCATATTATATCAATATAATATTATTATTGTATAATAATATTATAAGACAATACGTTTTTAACATACTAAATAATAACATCACATTATTATAATAATATTATTAAAGTATTGTTGTATTTTATAATAAATCTAAAAATATATATTAATTATTTTATTTAAGTTAAATACCAAAATAAATAATTTATAAATTGAAAATACTTTGTAATAACAGTTTTAATTAAATTTAAATATCAAAATAAATAATTTTTTAATTAGAAACTACTTTGTAATAACAGTTTTAGATTGTATAAACGGTTAGGCAATTGAAAGCACTATGTAATGTCTTTTATTATCATTTCTGGATACTAAAGTACTTTGTTTTATTTGGTTGCCAAATAGATGTTAAAATTCCACAGTAATTCAGAAATGTGGTTACCAGACAGCTAACAACTTTTAGTTAAAAGCTCTACCAGCAAAAGCCTATTGCACTCTATAAATAAAAGCTCTGCTACCTACAACAATGCCAAATGGGGCCTAAACCCTTTTGGTGTTTTGCTACATGGATATTTCTTTAGCTATGAAAGGCAAGTATGGACTTTGTAAAGTGGTCATTGCTAGGTAAAATGATGAAAAAAAGAAAAATAATTTTGTAAAAGGATATATGCAATTGTTGAAAGCAAATTCTGATCTTCCTAATAAAGATGGACATATGCAACTCCAACTTGCACGGACAAAAAACAATGCCTACACTTGCATTCAAATTGTATAAGCCAAGATAATTCTTATTTTTTCCTTCTACATGCACCTGTAAGTTGGGGTATCCTTTGGAAGGGATTGAAGCTGAGAATGAAAGATGAATAAGAAATGATCCATGCAATGCTTTTGCAAATATAACAGCAGGCTGCTCATTGTAAGTGATATGTTAGAGTTGAATATGCATGTTTCTACTCTTTCACTACTGAATTGTAGTCCCATTAATGAGTTTGCTATGCACATAGAATACTAGGTTTGAGTGTGCTTGGTTGCCTGCTGCTAGAGAGTGGGGTGGATGGCATAAAATTGGTCATGATTTATGGGAACAAAATAATTTTAATCATGCTATTTGAACGGAGGTTTTTGTAAGAGATTCATATATGGTGCTTGATTGGGAAACTGTTATTTGCTTCTTGGATGTCCACAAGCTAAAGAACTACGAACATATATAAAATAGCTGGCACTTTGTTGTCTTGTATTGTGTATAACTTTATTGTCTTGTCTTGTATAAGCGTGATAATAATTTACATTTACATCTATTGCAAATGGGATTTAAATTTGTGATAGCAATGTAGTCCTTATGTATAAGAGGTTTGAGAGTCCATAAGAGTTACAAGAACATTTGCCTGGTTATTGCACCATCCCTTTTCAGGGACTTATCTTGCTCGCAAATTTGTCTGGCTCATTCTGAAATCTATGTGCTGAATCATTTCCCTTGAAATGAGTGATGTTGGAGATTTTATGTGCCCTATGGTAGTTGGGCATTTGGTTTGAGGAATTTTGTAAGGCTCAAAAAGTCTAGTTTAGGTGAAGTAGGTTTTCTTGGATAGCCAATTGGAAGTCTTCTTTGCAGTTACTGCCTTGTCTTCTAAATCATCTTGAGCGTGGATGGCAAGCAAATAGTGCCTCACCCTGTTTCACTTCAGGTGGTTCCTCCTATTCAAGCAAATCATGTGCTGTTTGATGAGGAAATATCACATTCTGATCTAACAGTGCCACCATGCCTTGGATGTGACCAGTATATAGGTTGAGTGATGTGTGGCACTCTTATTACTCGACTCCCATTTGCCTGGCAGATCAAGCTCCGCCAGGATCACATGACAACCAGTGGTGAATGGAGTTCCGGTACTCTTGAGCTAATCCCAAAGTTTGACTAAAGATCATTTCTAAGCTATGCTAGTGATGAGTTTGCTTGTTTGAGCATATATTTTCTGGTAGAAACAAACAAAGATATGCAATAATAGTGTAGGGAACAGTTGAGCAATACATTTCCCAAGGTAAATCCCACTTTGCCAGGTATAATGAGTCTCCCCATCAATGTCCTTGCATGGGAGCCAGAACTGGTGCAAAAGATGTCGTCCCCGAACGTTTTAGGACTATTTAAGATATGTCAAAAGATTCTGTATGTTGCTCGAAAATGAAATTGCATAGAACATGTAAAAAGTAGCATCTATTTCTGCAAAAGTTTAGTCTGGCCTTGTGGATTAAGACAGTGAACATGCTTATTGTGCTATGATTTAAAGTATGATTTGAAAGATGATCGCATTTGTTATTGTTAAATTTATCGTTATCAATGACAAGGTAGATTGCATTGATTCTTCTATTGGTACAAGCTATTGATTCCGAACATTATCAACCATAGATGTGATAATCGTACTTATTATGTTTCAATAATTCTCCTACATGGAGAATTTCAGTCTAGTATGGTAGGATCCCAGAACCCAATAAAGAAATGAACCTGATGTTAAAGAATTTGATGCCCTGCCTTTTTTCTTTTTCCCCTCTCTTCAACCCGGTATATAATCATACTGAAGAAACACTGGAAATTCAAGAGATATAGTTGGTCTTGACCTTGCGATCATACTAATATAGTTTTTAATGTGTCATTACTTATATTTTTTATCTATAGCATTGAGTTTAACAATTATCAACAATTCTTTGGCACCAATTTATGCATAATTGCCTTTAGAAATTGGTTCCATGTTTCCTTTATGCTTAAATTATCACTTTGATCTTTACAGCAGAATTGGTCTTATTATCTTCACATTTGACTTTAATCTTTTTGTCTTAATTTTCATCTTATGAAGCCTCTTTGGTATTAGTCAGTGCATCCCTACACATCGCCAAACTCTAGATCTATTATGCATATCTATGCTGGAATCTAATAAAGTACATAGTAAAATGAATTTGGCAATGTTGTTGGACTGACAAGAATGTTGTATCATATCATATGGGCAAATACTCAGTCACACTAGCATTCAAAGTCTGTGTGCTTCAACAATATATTTATTTTTTTGCTTTTGATACATAGTTTGACTCTAGCAATATTTTTCAGGTTTGCACTTGCATTTTATGGAAGCTTATATCGTCCCCAGCTGGTTGCCCTTGTTGCACAAGTAATATTTTACATTGGCCACAATGCGTATACATTTATTTGTATATATTCGGTTGTGAAGAAGTCGTTCGATAGAGTGGCATTTGATTGTTTCAGTTGTGTTGATATAGCATCGGAAATCATGTTACAAGAGCGAGTTGATCTGGCATCTTTCCATTGGGCTTGAAGCCTCATCCTAGTGATATAGATTCAATAGTGAACCTTTTAAATCAAGGATCCACCTTTTGATCATGATGTGCAATTCTTAAAGTACCTAAACAATGAATCACATGTTTTGAATCATCTTACTTATTCTTCTATTGGACATAAAATGGACAGTAGCACTAGAATACTTTGCTAAAATGCATTGTAGGATACATTGAGATTCCAGATTGTCGATCTGGATCTATATAAATAGATGATTTGAGTGCTTGTACTAAACTTTTGATTTTGGTTTTTCTAGGTATTTTAGATGTTGATTTTGCATTGGTAGTATTTGAGCTTTAATTGTATCAGAACAGTACCAGTTCACCCATCTCTTTTAATACTTGTGTACACGTGTACATACGTATGTGCTTATTTGTATCCATACCACTAAATTGAAGTTGTATATGCACATTTGTAAACATGAGTACCTTGCTTTTAGAATCTGATATCGAGCACCATAATTTGAGATCTTACTGCTTCATGTAGGATATAACCATGTCTAGTTAGATAACATAATTTGAGATATGATACAGAATGAACAGTTGCACCATGTGGTAAATTGCACTCCTCCACGCTTTAGAGGGAAATGTTTCAGAAATCCAAATAATTATTTTGGGCATAAACAACTGATTATTGGCATTAGACATGTATAAACAGTGGCAAGGATATTGATTCTTTTAGGAATCTTTTATACATTCTTTAAATGAATAACCCCTTCTTTATCAAAATGATACTATAGTTTTTTGCCTCAAATCTTAAGGAATCCAATACTGCTGTATACTTTACCTACTCTAATCTGCTGGATTATTCAAACATATCCATAAGACTTGGAAGGCAAGGGGATGGATGGCCTTGAAAATGCTGGATCAACTATGCTGTTAGGATATGCTACTTTTTCTGGATTAACCAGTGTTGTTTTCACATACCCAGTGTTAGTTGTTTCACACTTTTATACGTGTATAGTCTCTTGATTATTTTTATTTCATGAAAACCATGTGGACACAATGTACTCTTTTTATCAAGAAAATTACTTACCAACATTAATTCGAACAAATATTATTTTCTCTAGGATTATTTTTTAGAGATCTGCTTTCTGAATTTGTTACTGGATCTTGGTGATTATCATTCTGGTAAAGTATCAAATTATGGAGTAATGCAATGAGAATATCATCTATATATATTTCTGCAAATCATCAAGTGCTGTGGAAATTTAAAATTGAGTCTGATTTCCTTGCAGAATGAAAAGCAAAAGAACTTATCATTATCATCATTCCTAAATCGAAAACTATATCTTTGCCGAATAACTTACAAGTTGAAAGTAAAGTTCTGTAATAACAGGTAATTTTCACTTGAAAATAACATTTATAAAAATCTGTACTTTGTGATAAGATCTGAAGGGACATCGAATTTCACAAAAATGTATTTGTTGAAGATGAAGGTATACCTTTGGCAAAATTTTGTGTAGGTCCCTCTTGGCAGTATCGAGGGAGTGACCTCAGGCAAGCATATATTTGAAAGTAATAGCCCTTTACATATGCTTGTACAAGGATCACCAGGTAGGAAAAAATTCAATAATCGGTAAAGATGATGCCATACATGGTTTTGAGCAATTGACTAGCCACCATTCTGCTTAAAACACACACATACATTCAACTATGCATTATCATGTTCACAAGATCTCTAATCCTTGTTCTTTAAAAAAAATAATAACTTATGTGCAAAGGCTCCTTTCTGAGTATCAGTGTCATTCTAAAGTGTTTGTTTGTATGGTTAGTTCTTGAAGTGCTGAATTCAACTATGTATGGAATAACTATTTATAGTGAAACTAGCTAAATAAATGCATTTAAACAGGATGAAATAACCGGTTCAAGTGGTCAAGTGGAGCCTCCTGGAATGCATATGATATATCTTCCATACTCAGATGATATTAGACATGTCGAAGAGGCACGAAAACTTGCACTTTGATTGTTGTTCGGTTCTCTTTTTTGATTTACTAATTTACTGATCCAAGTTAATTTGCAGCTCCATATGTCTGCTGATGCTATTGCACCACGTGCCACAGATGATCAAATCAAGAAAGCCTCTGCTTTATTGAGACGAATAGATTTAAAAGACTTTTCAGTCTGCCAATTTACAAATCCTGGTATTAATCAAGATCCTATTATTTCTTTTCCATTCTAATAAAATATTCAGTTGTTTTCAATTTATCACACGAGCATCATACAATATTAGAAGCGTGTGCATTCTCTGGCCATTATGGGACACCATATTTTGGAAGCCAAACAGGAAAATTAGTCATGATAATTTGTTGATGCAGTTGACTAGGTCATTAATAATAAACCATGCATCCTATAAGTAAATTTGCTTGAAAGAATTAGGTTAAATACATGTGGAAATAAAAAATTAATAACACTCTTCTTTCTTTTCCTTGAAAAAAAGAAAGAATAGGTTGTCTTTTTCCTCAAGGCATGTGTTTCTTTTTGTTCTTTCCATCCTTTATTTACCTTTCTCTTTACCCAGTGTAAATTGTAGCACACAAAAATATTTCTTTTCAGTTGTAAACCCTAGCAAACAGAACGGTCAGGTTTTTAAATCAATTCTTGAAAATCTTTGAAGTTCATCTTTCACTTGGGTTGCTTTCAAGCTGACTTCATCAGCTAATGATTACCTTCCGAATTGCATGATCCTGAGCCTACATGACTGAATCAAATGAGCCAATCAAGGTATTTTGGAGTTTGGATATACCTTAACATGCTGAAGATCATTTAACTCATAATTAATTTTTTTTTTAATTCTAAATTTTATAAACAGGCTGCTAATTAAGTGCTTAAAGTTTTTTTTAAAAAAACTTCTATTTATTAATTATGTTTGTGTAATGTAGAAAGCAAAGTTTTTGTATCGGCATCTGATTGGTATTGGGCATACCAAGTGTCGATACAGTAATATTGGTCCACTACTTAGCATCATTATGTGGGCATAGCCATAGTGAGTATTAGTTTCTTATTGATCTAATAAGGTATGCCTGATATTAGGGCTGCCAATGGACCGGGTTGGGTCGGGTCAGGTCGGGTCAGGCTTATATCCGAAGCAAGCCTAGATTTTAGAACTTAGGCTTGAGCCTGGCCCGGATAGAATAAAACCCAAGGGTCCTAGGCCCAGGTCCCACCCTACTGTGGGTTATATTTCAGGTTGGGGCAGGTCCAAGTTGGGCTCCTATTTATTTTGAACCAAAGCCCAACCAGGTGCAGCTAGGAATAAACCAGGCCACTTATTTTTTGGCTGAATTAGGCTTTTGGATTAAAACTCCAAGCCCATGCCTGGTTTCTCATGGGCTGGCCTATTGGGCAAGTCGGGCTATTTGCCTACGGAGTATGGACAGCCCTAGCCGACACTGTCCAGACTTGATTTCAATATTTAAAAATAATTAAATGACATTAGAGCTGCTTTGGAACTTCTCATGTTTCAAAGGTCCACTTAGTTCAATGTAACAAATAAGTTGAGTCATGCTCCAGATAAAGTAGGAATTAATGTAGGACGTGAGATAGGTGCAGTCGGAGGAAGAGGGTCTACCCACAAGCATTTGCCTTGTTTTGATGTGCTAGAGAACTTGACTAAGATATGTTCGTGTGACAATACATTTGGTACTATATATTATATATCTCAGCTTTTTTGTTATTGTTCATTGTTCATTTTTTTTTTTTTTTCCTCTTGGAAAAGATCATGTTTTGTTTGTGATGATTTTATTAGTAGATTTTGTTTACACATCCAAGACATGATTTCAATATTTAAAAAATAATGAGATGATATATAGAGCTGATATCTTTGAACAGCTTTACAAAGACATTATGGGATACTACAAGCCTTAGCTTTGGGTGAAGATGAGATGCCAGACATCAAAGATGAAACCTTACCTGATGAAGAAGGCCTGTCTAGGTGACTCGCCTGCTGCATGATGCATATTTCTTCTCTTATGGCATCGAGGCTTTTTGGTTTATCAACTGTTATTGATGTTCCATTTCTATAATCCTAAATTAAGTCAAACTCGTGCTATTATCTGCAGGCCAGGAATTGTCCGTGCACTTCAAGAATTCAAAATATCTGTTTATGGTGAAAACTATGATCAGGAGGAAGCCAATGCTGCAGCTGCAAAAGGGTGTGGAAGTGAAGCTTCTCGAAAGCGTAAAGCAATGGCTGAAACTGCTGCAAGGGAGAGTGCAAGTTATGATTGGGCTGATCTAGCAGAAAATGGAAAGGTGAGAGTGTGTTTATTGATTTATGCTATGGTTCTTCTAAGTTTCCAATCGTCCACTAATTCTGTTCTTTAGTAAAGGTGGTGACAACAGTTAAAGAGTATTTAAATTAGTTATGCTGTAGAGGGCAGGACAGAAACATGGCTCAACATTTTTTTTAAAAGGATAGTATTTGATTCTTGTGGTTAATGATAATTTTCTATATTTTGATTTTATTCATATGCAGCTGAAGGATCTAACTGTGGTGGAGTTAAAGTACTACCTAACTGCTCACAACCTCCCGGTTACTGGGAAGAAAGAGGCTTTAATCAGCAGGATCTTAACTCACTTGGGCAAGTAATTTTTTGTTGAAGCTTGACTCCTGAAATGTCATGCAGGTTACAGAGCACCATGGAAGAGGCCTTTGCAGTTGACCTAATTGCTTGAAGCTGGATTTCTTTGGCAACCAAGTAGCTTACTGGTTTTGTTATAATATTGTTGTAAAAAGATCCCCCTTTTTCCCTTCTTTTCTGTAAATGAATGATGGCAGATAGTGCAAGCTACAGTTTCCAGGTATTAGCATTCATGCAGCCAGAATCTATACGGTGGCTCCGGATTATTTTTATTTATTATTTTTAAGTAGCCTAAATCTCTGCATTTGTGGAAAAGTGACTACCTTAGGAATGCTAGATTAGCTGAAGTGTTGCAGCTACATAATTTGCAGAAAGAGGAAAGAATATCCTGTCAAGTTTGTATGTACCTAAAAATGGACGTGATATCAGACAAACTTTCAGTGAGAATGGGAGGGTGAGAAGTTAGCGTTGACCTTGTGAGAGTTTGTGTGGCATGCGCTTGCCTCTATTATTAATTTACGGCATGCCTTAACTGTTTATACAAGTTCAAAATCCGTCTTCTATCAATTGTCTCCCCATCTGCTCTACCTGAGTGTAAGCATGATAGATCTTCAAATGTTTGTTTTTGGTTGTGATGTTTTGTTTGTTTCCCAGTTCTTGTTGGTGACAATTTCTGCTCTCCTCACGTCCTTTCATGTGGCCGCTCTACCCTATAAATCTGGCAGGACAAAGCGGATTTTGGTGAGTTTTCTTTAGCTAAAAGAGCTCTTACCTCTCGGTTTTCCTATACCAACCTTCTGTCAGATATTTGGTGTTTATCCTTTCACAAAATTGGTCGCTTTGTTTCTCATGAAATTTTTCATCATTTGGTGCTACAATTGTGTGATAAGCTATAAGAAAAGCAAAAGGTGGGAGGTCTTCATAGGCATAGGCTCAAGGAGATCAAGATTTTCTTACTAAATTATCATACCTGTAGTAATGCACATTTTCTAGTAGATTCTTAACGCTCCAAGATATCACTTGAGATCATTGCTTCAATCCATAATAATTCTTTGTCGCGCCAAATGATTAGAGTATGTGCCTCACCAATGTAAATGCTCCACGCTTTTTACGTCAATTATGTACCTTATAATTCGCTCCTTGTTCGGTGAACGTGACAATCATGTCTGCAGTCGTCTTCTCTATGAACATGAGACAATACCATAGACATGGCTCAGCTTCAGTCTGCATATCCTGTAGGCTTGTTATAAGTACGCTTAGACAAACCATCACAAAATGATAAGAATATCATACAATACAATGCAATACAAGGCTTCTCGAGTACAATGGATACCAAATTAATTGTCAGCTACAAAAACAAAAAAACTTATATATGCAGCTTTTCCGCCGTTTGTAATATTCGAGTGCTCAAAATAGGAATCAGAAATCAATCCCCCAAAATAAACTCTGTGCAGAATGTAATTCTCACTTCTTTGCAAGCCTCCTTGCAGCCCCAAATAACAGAGCCTTACCAATAAGACCCGTCTGAAGCCCACAGACAACAGCTACCGTTCCACCAATAACCACCCATTTCCAGTCAACCCCTTGACGTACCTCATGAGAATTATCATTGTTACCTTCTTCTGATTCACTCAACGGTTCTGGGTCTAAGAGAGTGACGGTTCCATCAATCGGGATCTTTGTGGTGATACGTGCCATTAGTGCACTTCTGGACAGGGATGTCTCTGTTTTTCTCATTACTTGATATGCTCTCATACCAGACTGCAGTTTTTTGACAGCTCCCCACATCCCATGACGGACACCGACCTTTGCTACATCCTTGGGAATGCCCATGTCCTCGTAGTGAATGAGCGTTACTTCACATGCAGAAAGCTGCCCATCTTGTTTGCGCGATTCCACTGCTTCATGTCAATGAAAACAAGAAACAAAGAGGTCATTGAGAATATTCTATGATCCACGTGATACTCACAATATAATAGTTGATCCATAGAATCCAAACATGACATGGGGGCAAAATGGCCGCCGGCCATGATCATAATTAATCAACCATCTTAATGATGCACATGAGATTTCA
The DNA here is from genome assembly GCF_000442705.2 of Elaeis guineensis. NCBI lineage: Eukaryota > Viridiplantae > Streptophyta > Magnoliopsida > Arecales > Arecaceae > Elaeis > Elaeis guineensis. The sequence goes on from NC_025998.2 coordinate 129,866,709, forward strand.
TCTTCTGGAAGATTGAAAATCTATGATCATTTGCAAAAGATTTTTGGCATAATTCATTTCAAGTCATGGTTTCATATAAAAGTCCATTGTGGCTCACTAACTGCAGGGTAACGAATCAAAAACAACTAGTGTGGGATTCAGTTAAATCATATTTGTTTGTCTACAATTTAGTCCTAGTAGCATCCCATCTAATGTAACAGGAAACATAAAATCAATTTTGGTTGGTCAGGATTCTTGAGATTCACCAATAAAAATTATCTATGTACCTGCCCTGATGCGCCAACTTGAGAAATACAGTTCCACACGCCTTGGCTTTTCTTTCTTGGATAAAGCTGGGTAAGGAACACCCTGTAGAATACGATGTGGTGAATTAATTAGCAAAACCACACACATAATTAGGATATTGTGCACCAATAGCTGATGGTGTATATATCAAACTAAAGATGCAGAATGTGACAAACAACAATCATCCTCATCCTAACTTTACTGTGATAAGCTCGAAATATAGTGAAAAACATGCATGGAAGTGAAAAGCATGCATGGATGGACTGCTATTCACATCAAATCTATGAAGGATTATTACAAGTGCTGGACTTTGGATGCCAGTTAAGACAAGTTAACTACAGGTCAGGTGGACCTATCTAAAACCAAAAGCATCAGGCATATCACACACTGACTAAAACCTCAGTGGACTAAATTCTGTCACCATTAGGGGTGAAAGAAGTATGGATATTATCTGTCTGAATCTGTTTTCGTATCCGAATCAATCCAGATATGGATAGAAATTTAAATATCCAACTAATATCTGCATTCGTATCCATATCCGTTAAAAAAATGAATATGAATATAGATAGATAATTATCCAATCCGTATCTGAATATTCAAATCGATATATAATTATATATAATTCTATATAGCATTTATTAATTGTTAAGAAAAATATAACTATATAAACATCTTATTAACTTGATTTATCATTTATTCAGTAATATCTTTGATTCTGTAGTCATAAAATTTAATTATCTAAGTTATATCCGTATTTATATCGATCTTCTAGTATCCGAATTATATCCAGATCCGTTTAAAACAAATATGGATCTAAATTTTAGCATTCGTATTTGTATTCGTCAGACAAAACAAATATGAATATGGATATGCTGATATCCGATCCGATTTCAGCCCTAGTCACCACTGACCTAAAGTTCCCTCCAGATCTCCCTCCCCATCTCTGCTGCTGCATCCTCACACCAGCCATGGACTTGTTTCCTAGAGATCCACGACATGATAGAGATCCTGATTATCCTGTCATATACTCCAAAGGCTTTGCCAGCAACTGCTGCTATGAAAACAATGCCTAGCAAGACAGATCTCACGAGCCAAGTTCAGCTCAATCTCTGCCCAATTTACATCTTGAGCTCGAGTGAGCCAAGCACAAACTGACTTGAGTATATGTGAAACAAGCTTGAGCCGACTTTCTCAAGTAGACTCACGCTGATCTCAAGCTGCCCCTTTATACTTTTGTTCCAAGCTTGAGCAGACCCAGATCGCTAGTCTTTGGCTTGTTTGTGGCCCTAATACCAAACTGCAGTCTTATAACTCAGGCCAAGATGAACAGATAATCAGCAAGGTCTAACAGCCCATTTGGCCATTCCATGTAATGTTTCCTTCAATCATCCAGATACATGACCATGGAAACCCTTTGCTTTTACAGGGTGGGGAAAGATTTAATGTGACTTTATTTATTGGTTACTGAACATTTTTTAAAACAATGTTTGCACAATGTCATACTCATACAAAACAAGCAGCATGCATCATCAGTGCTGCTCTGTCAATGTACTACGAAGGTATTACTTTACAAGTGAGTTGAATAAAAGAGAAAAGACGAGCTGGAGAATCTTGAATTCTGTATTCTGTGATGTGCAGCCATGTTATCCAGCTACATGAAAATAGATGCTCTTTACGCTAGAGCATGGATGAAAATGAAAAAAGGAACTATTGTTTTCTACTTAGAAAACTGTCCCTTACAAAATCTTTTCGAAGAAAACAAAGTTATAGTAAATACAGTAGTATACAAACAGCACAAATTGGAAAATGGCTAAATATACAAAGAACATGGAACATGATCTCTAATTTGATAGCAAAATAATGATTAAGCAGTAGATATAACCATAACGATGTATAAACTTATCATGTAATACCTTCGTCACACAATAGTAAGTCTTTCCAGACTCCCATATGCGTCGACCAATTATATATTCTCGATCACTGCAGAAGAATGGGAACTGGAAATGACAGATAAGCAATCAAGTCAAACATTTGCTCATGTGCAATTATAAGTTTGAGAATCAACATCATAAGTGATGCTTGGTGAAAACCTTTTTTATCCAGTGAACAATCATAGTTCCACTTTGAGGGAATTCCTTCAAACTATTAAAGTGTGCAAGCATGGGATCCCATTTAAGTCGAAAATCATCATCCCAAAAGAAATCTCTAACCAATTCAGGAGTTGCATCCTCAAATATTGTTCTGCTGCGATAAATTATCGGGCCCACCTGGGGAACAAAAAAGAACATCAGAATCTCAAATATATTATCAACAAGTTATACCAGTGATGATGATGTGACCAAAAGCACAAAACTATGTGACAAAGAAGCAAAGCAAAAGATCTTCATAGCATTTTTCTAAATGAGTAGAGGAAGAAGTAATAAACTAAAAGAAGTCTGTACAAACATGGAAAAATAATGAATTAATAAAGATACATTTCGAAATAGTAAGAAAAGGATACATGGACAATATAAAGAAGAAAAAGAACGTGTGCATGCATGAATTTTAAGCAAAGCCCAGGAAACACAAAAATGTTGGAGACACAAAATGTTCTCAGAAGTGACAAAGATATGGAGCTATTTTGTAGCAGTAATTGTTCAAAGTGTACGAACACTACATCCTACCTCAGGTTCGTGACGCCAAGCTTGGTATATCATGTTTGGTGTGGTGCGTTCCATTTGATTTTGCCATACCGCATCTCCTACCTTACCATCTAAAAGATGCAACAGATGCTCCAAATCTTTCTCAGCAACAACATCATCCCCATCCTCAAAAGCTCCACTGCCAGATCGAGAGAAAGATCAAGTGCAAAGAAAGTTAGGGTAGTTGGAACTTTTAAGATATACAGTAGCTCACTTAAAAATATGAACCCAAATAAATAGAAGTAGACGTGCTGTAAAGTGCCATCTATATGCTGAAATCCTCATTTTAGCCAAAAAAAACGTAGGAAAGCTGCATACCGGCAAACCCTTTTCCAGTGCAAAATGGTCTTGGAAACAAGATTCTCACAGCTTACTCAAATTGACAGCATAGTCTTTTTTTCCCCAAAACGATGTGAAAGCAGCACCAAGGACAATTTTGAAAAAGTAAACAAGACATACACATCATGGAATTAACTTTTCATAAGACATAAGGGAACATTGTGTTGTGACGACTCATTTAGGATATAAATTTATTAGGGCTTGACATAAACTTATACCAAGATTTAAGAGTATCATATCACATGTCATATATAACTTACTCCAGATATGCAACTAATTTATATCTAAGTGATAAATCCCATGGCAACACCATCTCATTCCTCCTCTCTTAGGTCAGCCATGACTCTAAGATTTAGGATTGAAGTGGTTTTCCTGAAATGTATTGAGTTCATAATCTTTCTAATATACTTGACATCATTTCTTACTTCTTTCAGGTGGCTGTGGTCTGGCATTCTCAGCACTTGAAACAGGGATTCTCAGCCTAATCCAAATGTATTCTGCACCAATCACATTGAAAATGCAAATTATTTTTTACAACTGATTCTAGTCTCCTACATAGTCTGTGCACATCCACATATTGATATGTCCTAAATGGAAATTTGTGACTCATGGATAAGTGAACCATTGTCACAGGCAAACAGCACTAAAAGCATCTTTATGGCCAGCGGACACATCAAACAATAGTTCCAGGCTAATCCAGAATGGGATATGTATTTCTAGGATAACCTTTTTTATCCTCAAAACAGTAGTTAATTTCAGTTTAAAAGGTAATGATTCTTTACCTTTACATAGTACCACATTACAATTGACAGTTCTTTAGTTACATTTTAGTTGTAAAAGACATACACCAATACTTTTTCTCTTTTTGCTAATGGAGGGAGTTTGACATTACAAAAATTAGATGGGATAAGGAGGCTGATAGCTCCATTCCACCAGATCTAACAGATTATCCAATGATAAAGGCCATTGATCAGAACTGCCAAGTATAACAATCCCAGCCTCCTGTTTTGGCTGTTCGGCAGACATTCCAGGTATAACTGCAGTTCATCCTCTTTCCAACCTAGGTCAATGAAACCGATGCATCTCTGAGGGTGGTTATGACATAAATGAGGGATCTGGATACTACCATTACACATATCAGGCTTCAAGGCCACGAGTATTGAAACTAAAAGACTAGGGACAGAGTCATCTTCAACTATTGATCATTAGTTAACATCGAATAGATACACATGGGTTACATCAGAGAGACCAGTTCAAACATAAAACTCATCACATAAATATACATCAAGCAGGACTTCATAATTAAGGAGGCAAAATGCTTAAATCATGTTTGAAAGCATATGCATGGAAATCTTGTTACAAAGAATAAAAAAGCCAAGATAAGCTGATGCATTATGTCCAACACTAATTGTGCTTAAGTCAGATTGATGATTCTTGACAACATTCTTGGATTGTCTAAGATCACATTTCCCACATTAAGACAAAAATTTGCATTCAGAATATGGATATTTTTAACTAAACATAGTTGCAATATGCAGGTTGTCTAGGTTAGCTTTGCACTAAGGCAACCACTTAAGCTTATCTTATTTAAACATGAATTGAGATTCATAAAATTAAAAGGTAGGCATAAAATTAAACTAAATTAACAAACTAAAGGAATAAGATAATCATAGAATTTTTAATTCATTCAGAAACCTATTTTAGTGTGACATGATATGTTTACTGTCATGCAACAATGGTAATTGATCTTAAAAGAAAAATGTTGAATGCTTCAAACTGATGCAACAAGAGGTTCAACCATATAACAACTAATGAATCCAAATCAGGTATAAGAAACTAATCAAGTATTAGGGAATTTGGTAGGTTGTAGTTAAGTAAGATAGTGAGTACCATAACAAAGATACTCAATCCATACTAACATGCCTAATACATAGACAGCTCCACGATATTGTGAATACTATTCCCCTTGGGTTGTTTATGCTTAGGATGGCCATCAAGGTTCTTGCAAGGCGGTCGGCCAACAAATTGGAGCTGCCAAAGTGGTTCGGTACAGAATGGACGGCCAGGTGACCACCTAAGCTTGGGTTGCTGCCTCCATAATCCCAGTGGCTACTTTTCAAAATAATGAGAGGAAAGGTGATCAAGTAGTAGACTGACTGTGATTACATTGTAGCAGATGCCCCTGAAGAAATATATGAAATCCTGAACATTTTCCTCCCAGTTTGGAGCCTGTGTTTTGATTCAGAAATAATTGGTATTGAAAGTACGATCGTCGATATCAACAAAACCTTTTTTCCATCAAATAAGGTCAGCACTGGAGCTTATATTGAGATGGCCCCATTAAAGAACTAAACAAAGATTTATGACTGGTATCATATCAAATGTATGTTTTCGATGCACATTTCAATTACATCTTCTAATAACCAAAAAAAAAAAGAGAGAGAGAAACCTCTTCAATACTTTCTACAATGCATCAGCCATTCATAAATAAGTTCATATTGGCCACTAAAGCAAAGAAGGATAGGTACATGCATAAAGTTCTAATCTCTCAATCAAATTTCTAAGTCCATGTGTGTCATTGTTAAGCAAAGCATCACGGCAATGACCACTTGCTTTTCTCTCTAGCTTGCTCTCTCTTGTTTGCTGCTTGCACGTTAATCTTCAAGATTTTATAAGCTGTCCCCATACTCCCTAAAAGAAATTCTAAGTTTCTTTCTTCTTGGATAAGTTGGATAAGAGGCCCATTTGATAACACTTTCATAAAATTGTGAGCCATAATCATACAATTTGCTGGCTCTACTCATTATGCATAACTCAACCAGCTACTTCTATCATCTCCATACTCTCGGAAATACCCCCACACCAACAGACTTCTGTCTCACCATTATCATTCGACGGAGACAAAATGAGACTTTCAAGCATATCAAAGTGCACTCCTTTCAAGAAGATAGGGTTCATAATTAAAGCCTCTGCTCTTCACACAGAAAGTTAAGAAGGGGAAAATATACACAAATTCTTCTATCATGACCCATTTTTTCTACAATTCGAACTTCCTCAGATTTCAAAAGATGAAGCAGCATCCACAAGAAAGCCAAGATACACCTTCCAATCTCACAATCACCATTAGTATAGAAACCAAGAAGGATAATATTTTTCCTGGAAATTAATCAATTACCAAACTTTATCTTTATATCAACATGAAAGAACCCCGATGTGACCCAACATTCAGGATCCTAATTCCCAAAAATGCATATATTAAATAACTTTCTCAAAGAAAACAACCCACAAACAAGAAACGAGAAGGAATTCCTACCCACCTGAAGCTTCCACCATCATCCTCCTCCACGGAGGACATCGAGACCGCCGACCGGGAGCCCGAGTCCTCCGCGGCCGGCGAGCCCTCGCCCTTCCCCTTGAAGCTGGACCAGAGCTTCCGGCACACGGAGAAGGCCGAAAGGGCGGTGAACGCCAACCAGAGCCGGCGGGCACCAAGGCCCGGGGGAGCCGTCCACAGGAACCGGAATTTACTCCTCATCCCCAGGAACAACAGCCCCGTCCACCGCGGCCGCCACGACCACCCAATCACCAGCCCGATCATCACCGCCACCCAGATCGGCACCGCGCACAGCAAAATATCGATCAACGTCTCCACCACCGCCGGCCGCCTCATGAAATCTACGAAATCCGTGTATATATCCCCCATTCTTTCCTCCCCAAATAGATCGAATCCTAAAAGAAAACAACAAAAAGAAGAGAGAGAAGACGAAGAAGAGATCGAAACCCTAAGAGGACCTGATCAATCTACATGGATCGCCGGTGGAGCGGGAGGCGAAAGAGGATTCGCTTGTTTTCGGCGGATTTGCTTAAAAGGGCGATAAATTGGGGGATAAAATTATCTGGGGATATTACCTTGTGGATAAAATTCAGCGGAGTTGTTGGGTGTCTGGTGTCGTGGCGCGATATCATTGGTCTTCATTCTTGTCGGTCAGTTGAAATGTTGGTGACGGGAGTTTGCGAACCACCACGAGGCGTTGAAGGGTCCAGCCGTGAGGCTACATTGGTGCATCAATTAAAATTGATGCATATTTGCTTATGGGTTATGATTTGGAGTGGAAGTATCCGATATCATCTACCGGCAATGGATTGGAGGTGAGATGGATGAGTAAATGAATAGATAAACATTTTTTTTATATATATATTTGGCAAGGTAGAGAAAGATAAATAAAAATAATTATTTTTTATTTAATTTAAAAAAATAAAAAAAATGATGAATGATGTTTATATGATATTTTTATTAAACTACAAACTAATAAAAATATTATTATTATTAATTTATAATAAAAAATAAAAAAAATATAAAATATAATATTTATACTTATAATTATATAAAAATTATATAAATATTTATTTTTAATTTAATTTAATAAATAATTTTATAAACTAATTATATATAAATAAATTTATATATATTAATTATATAAATAACTAATTAATTTATAATTTATTTTAAATAATTAATTGATTTTATACAAATAATTAACTGAAATATAGTTAATATACATTAAAAAATAGAAGATAATTTTAATTATTTACTTATAATTATAAAAATTATGTATTAAAATTAAAATATTAGTAATATAATTTAATAGTTTAAGATAGATAATGTAGGTGTGTGTATATATATATAATAAATAAATAAATAAAATATTAAAATTTTGATGGATTAAAATGGATGAATAATTTCTTCTTTTCATATATTTTTCTAAGAATTTTGAATCAAATGATGAATGAGAGCCAACCATCATTTTTAATCCCATCCATCCTTTTCCTTGTGATCCCCATATGGTTAATCCTAATTAGCATCAACTGTAGATGGACCCAATTTGGTGATACCAGATGGAACATGCAATTACACCCATGGTTTATTTCTATTTGTTATGATGCACATGGGCAAACCAATACATCAAATTCTACATAATTTCAGTTGGGTCATTAAGTAATTTGGGATTGCAATATACTCCCCGCCGAAACAGAACCAAGTAACAGTTTCTAGACTTTGGGAATGACATTGTATCCGGTGGCTCTAAGTGTGTCAATCATTTTGTTGGTTTTATATGTGAATGTATGATGCAAAATGGGCATGCTCGCTTATTTTGTTATCTAATTAATTTAATTTTTTGACATGAATCTCCCCAATATTAGTATAGTCACTCACATAAGCTTGTAGTTTAGTTTAAAAGGATCCGGTTCGGTTGCAAAATAAGATAATGTAAGCTGTGATGAAGCGGAAATAGTGTAGTGAATATGATAATTCTCTTCTTGAGAAACGTTGAGGTTCGGTGGAACTTCATGAAATTTTATCAAGACGATAACACAACCCACCGGATAGTGATTGCTCATTAGATAATATATGCACAGATACTTCAGAAAAGTTTTGCACTCTACATGCATGAGGCATATTTCAAGCCCTCATCCAGAATCAGACAGCCAAAATGTGCGATGCCATCTAGGCCGGATGGGTAAAGATTGAGAAAAGTTTGTCACAATGTAAGGTTAAGATCCAAAGGTCAAAGGTAAAGTTTCAAATTACATGATAAGCATTAAAACATGTGTCCATTACAAACGTTATCAAAATTATTGTTTATCTTTACTAAAGTTTGTAACGTTTTAATTTTTTTTTTTTAAAACAATTACTATTATGAATAATAGCCGCCGCTACAAAAATAATGGGCAACAATGGGAAGATAAAAGTGCTATTTTTATTCACTTTTTGTTGGATATAAATATCTTTTTGGATTGTACAATCACTTTCGAAAGAAAAATTTAATTTAAAAAGATTAAACTCAAAAATATTATTTTTTTTTTAAAGAAAGGTATAAGTGATAATAGAAAGCATCTATTATTCTTTTCTAATGTTGTTATATATATATATATATATATATATATATATATATATATATATTTAAGGGTAGGAATGGAACTATCATTAGCCATCGTTAAAATTATCTGCATTCTCGCATGAGCCCTCACGGGAGGAATGCTACACTGGTGGCGGCTGGTAATGGATTTATCAGTAGTTTGCCAACCAACCCATCCGACCCTCTTCTAGTATATGCTAGTAAAGCAACCTCAAAGTCTTAGAATATGCAAATTTCGCGCGCTCAAATTTTTTGTGTAGAACAACCTCACGCGTGCGCAAGGGCATAAAAATTGACACTGCCACTGATAAAATCTGGGTAACATTCTGAGGCCTCCTTGATCTACCCACCAAGTCATCTCTGGTATCCACATGATTGGAGTGCAGACTGAGATCTGACGCTTCGAGATTTGCACAAATCACATCTCTCACCCCCAACCATCCAGCAGCAATTTTTGGGTACGATGGATGTTCATTAAAAACAGTTTCTTAGATCAAATGGAGATACCAAAATCGTAAAGCCGCACACGAGAACTGATGGTAAAAGCTCCGGAACTAGCATTGTTGGTGGTGTTCATGTTCATGTAGGTTCTACACTGTTAGCCTCACTTGGGCAGCGAGACACATATCCAACAAACAATCGACAGAGGAAATTACTAAGAAGAAATGATGGAATGAGCTCCATGGAAGAAATGAAGAAACCAACAACAATATCATGAAATTTTTTGGGCAAGTATTTCAAAAAGAAAGTGGTCATCAAATAGCGGTTAAATATGAATAACCCCAAACAAAATATTGGATACAGCTTCCAGTTATGGTTCTTATTTTACTGAAAATTATTGGAGTTTGATGCACCGCGGCAATTACAGATCACAATGACTCATGCAGTCTGAAAATAACAACATTGACCAGAAATGATATTAATATTCATTAATTTGCAACCATAGCATTTAAAATGAAAAGCACATTCATAAATTAGGCATAATGTAAAGATTAGAAGGAGAATTAAATTGAACTATTATGGACAATAAGGCAGGCACGGAAGTAGATCGGATAATATGCATCTGGATCCATGTTCGTATCAGAATCTATCTAGATATAGATAGAAATTTGAGTATCCAACTAAATTCCATATTCATATCCATATCCATCAAAAAAAAAAAAAAAAATATGGATAACAACTATCTGATTTGATTTCGGATCCGATTCTATTTGTAATTTTATTTAATTTTATATAGTACTGATGAAATTTTAAAAAATATATATAATCATAATATGTTATTAATTTGACTTGCCATTTATTTACTAATATCCTTAATTTTATGGTTATAAAGTTTAGTTATCTTGCTTGTAATCATATTTATATTCATAATTTCAGTATCCGATTTGTATCAATACCAGTTTAAAATAAATATGATTATAAATTTTTGCATCCAACTAATATCCATACTCATATTTATATTTATCAAATATAACAAATATGGATATAGAGATATTGGTATCCAATCCAGTTTCAGTCCTAATAAAATATTTTTTTACTTGTATTGAAGAGATAGATGAAGGAGAAGTTGGAAAGAATTTTTTCTGAGGCATAGCACATTCAAAATTACACATATCATTGAAAAGGTAATTGAAAACTTGTCAGGCAGAATTTATGGGGAATGAGAAAGAAAATGTAGGAAGCATACTTATAGTTTCATTTTTTTTAACGACAACTTTGTACAATCCACAAGGTGGCTTCAAAACTTCCCGTGCATTTAGAGTGACTAATGCAACAGCGAAAACCTGGAAGTAATAGTCGCTCCTGTTAAGGTCAAACTGATTCCTGAATTGCACTCTATCAACATCACGGAATCCATCATTATTAAGTCTTGTTCTAACTCCAACTCTCACTCGCACACTGTGCTTCTAAAAGTTAACAACATGAAAGCAATATGTTTGTATTGGTGTTGGGTAAAAAGCAAATGCATTTGCTTACCTAAGATTAGACATGTGCAAACATTTCCTGCTTGTATTTCAATGTAGATCTCATACTTAACCTATGCTAGTCTATGAAGCATCAACATTAACAAGATATCGCTCGGACGCATCAAGAAGCATATATATTTTATACCTTATTAATCAAAATCTTCTACCTTGGATAATGCACCTACTTTGAAATCTTCCAGATTCTCGAACCTACACCTGCTCTCTCACTTACTCCAGATTCCAGCAAATAAGTTCTACAGATAGATGCAAGTATAGCTACATAGACATATATGCATATCTAGATGTGTGTGTGTGTGTCTGTGGATGCTTCGAAAAGCATCTATTAATCACAGTAAGCTATCAGATTAACATAGTCCTCGGTTCATACTTTATATAGTAGCATCAAGTTTTACAAGCTCAAAAATTTACAGATACCAATCCATACACTTCATATTTTCAATATGAACATTCTAGACTCCAAAATTTACCCTTTGCTATTCAATGATTAACATTTATAAAAACAAAAACACCCTCCTCTTTATTTTTGGAGACATCATGGAAGTAACTTTAGTGTATCTAAAAGATATCTAGTATTTTTTTATTTTATAAAATAGGATATTTTATATAGCAGCATCTATTAATCACAGTAAGCTATCAGATTAACATAGTCCTCAGTTCATACTTTATATAGTAGCATCAAGTTTTACAAGCTCAAAAATTTACAGATCCCAATCCATACACTTCATATTTTCAATATGAACATTCTAGACTCCAAAATTTACCCTTTGCTATTCAATGATTAACATTTATAAAAACAAAAACACCCTCCTCTTTATTTTTGGAGACATCATGGAAGTAACTTTAGTGTATCTGAAAAATATCCAGTATTTTTTTATTTTAAAAAAATAGGATGCTTGAAACAAGTTCCAGATATATATTTGAGAAGTATCCAACAAGTATCAGTATCCAATCCATACATGATACAAACATGCTAATATTTCTACTTCCTAGATGCTGCTATTATATTAGGATCATTGGGAGTTAAAAGCAGAGATCAAAGTGAAATAATTGTGCATGTCAGTAATTCCCCCCCCAAAAAAAAAAGCCAAATCCTCAAGTTACAAAATACAAACTTTTAAGGCAAAGAAGGTAAAAACAAAAAAACAAAATTTCCTCTTCAAGATAACGTCTATCAAACTCATAAACAATCACACGCGTATATATTCATAACCAAAACTAATCAAGAGGCTTCAACCAACCCAGAAAAGAGAAGTTAAAAGAAAAACCTTCTTTGTCCGCAGCTCCTTCAATAGATCCCTCTGCTGTTGTTAAGAATCGAACCAAGAGTCCCCAAGACGGCGAAAGCAAGAAGGGGGCTTACATCCAGGGTACCAAACACCGGCGGGATTATGTTCCTGAAGAGATTGAGGTAAGGGTCGCAGAGATCCCTAATGGCCGAGAGGGGCTGGCGATCCCAGGGGATGTTGGGGAACCAGCTGAGAAGGACCCTAACCATGAGAACCCCGCTGTAGATGTCGAGCCACTTGGCCATGCCGGAGGCGACTACGGTGAGCGGGGTGTTGAGGTACCCGCTGGGCCGGTCCTTGAGGGCGGCGAAGAAGAGGGGGCCCACGGCGCAGGCGAGGGTCCCCCGGAGGTCCCGGCTCTCGGCAAGCTCCGCCGCGGTGGGTGCGGCGTTGGAGACGGAGAGGGAGAGGGCGAGGGCGAGGAGGGAGGAGAGGGTTCGGGTTGAGTCGGAGAGGAGGATGGGGGGCGGCGGCGGGGGAGAGGCGAGGGAGGAGGAGACGGCGAGGGATTTGGAGGGGCGGGAGAGGCGGAGGCGGAGGGAGTTGGGAGGGGTTAGGCGGAGGAGGGACGGGGAGGATCGGAGGGATTTGGGTAGGAAGAGGAGGGTGGAATTAGGGTTAAGGTTTCGGAGGGCGAGGGCGAGGGCGGTGGAGGGGACGACGGCGCCATGGCCGAGGCGCAATTTTGGTAGTCGAGATTTATTAATTTCAAAAAAGAGTGAAAATAAAAGGCAAAGAATTGCAAAACTTTTATCCCTATCTATATAGTGTTTTGCTAGCTTGTAGAGAAACAAAATGTGCTTGAATGGTTTAATTTATCCAATTCCTCAAATTTAAGCTCAAGATTTGAATAACATTGTTGTCATGCTATAATGACACCACTACAAAATCCTTAATTGCTTTTAGTATAGAAATAGTGATAATTATTTTCGCAACCTGGCCTTTGAATTTTTGCTGATTGTCCATGTGTTAGGGAACCTAAATTCCCCACAATTTTAGCAGCATACTTAACATATACAAGTCAGACAAGAAGTGGTGCTCTCAGTGGTAGCTGATTGAGTAACACATAAGAACTTAATCTTGAAGAGAGAATGACAAATGAAGCAGTTACTAATATCCCATATGCTGTGGAGCAAAAGGTGACATCCATATGAGGAGATGCGTGCATTTAATTAGCTAGTTGGTGATGTAGTAGCTACCCAAATATGCTCGAAAAATCCAACTCCTACTTGAGGGAAGACACAAGAGCTTGTTAGCCAAAAGAAGAAGTACATTTTTTAAACAAGATATATGAATGCTTTGTGTCATATGAATATGATCATGGTTACCGATACTTTCCCAGTTGAGCATGTTGATGTCGGCGTGGAGAGGGTCCCATGCCTCGCTGAGCTCCTCCTTGTCATGAAGCAGCTCCAAGAGGAGTCTTGCACCGAAGATTGAGGGCGAGGAGAAATGGATCAAAGAAGAGAGAGCCAATTTCAAGTTAATTACAAAAAATCTGATTATGGTGACATCCATCAAAGAAGACCATCCACTCTTAGATCCATGTTCGAGATTTTGTATATGTTCAGGGACTTGGCAGCATCATAGCAAAACCCAAGAAAAGAAACAAAAGAAAGCAACTGGTACAAATCTGTAGGCTTTTGATTCATTGGTGGAGGAAGAACATAAAGTTTCGCCATTTCAAGCGTCAGCTAGACTACTAGAATAGTTTCCACCATGTTTCGAAGGGAGCTGCATCATTTTCCCAACAAAAGACCAGGACTCCTAGTACTCAAACGTGGTCCACACACTTTCTAGGAAGGTGCATGAGCCCATGATTAGAAACAACTTCCATATGTTGTGACCGTACCCAATACGAGGTGTTCCTTCTCTTCTTGCCAGATCCAAAGCATTTCGGATCTAATTCATTTATCTCTGGAACTTTATTGCATAGGCTCTGCTTGGCCTCCATTTTTTTTTTCCTCGGATGTATGGGGATTATATGTGTGACCAAACGGTATCTGTTAGTCCTGACAAGCTACACCTGGAATAAAATAAGTTGAACGAAAATGTGCAAAACGAGAAGAGAATAATGTTTTAATTGCTGCTAGCGTTTATTAATACCTTCCATGGCCGCATTCTCCAGCCAGATCGGCTCAGCTCCTCACAAAAAAGCGATTGGTATATTCAATCTCTAGCCTTATGATACGCTCTCTTTCTATCAGTATATAGATTTTGAGCTTACAGCACAGTTCCATAATGTCTTGTGAAATTAAAGTGTTCTTATGGCCCTGCATGGCTCTCTGGCAATATAAATTTTGTTCTTTGACATTAGAAAATTTTGTTAGTTGGCCTTATTTCTTAAAAATCAAAAAAGTTTCAGGATTTCATGGGAAAGTAGTTTGTTATTTTAGTGTTTAAGTTTGCATGGTTACTCTTTTTTTTTTTTTTTTGAATTGTAAATTTGCATTGTTACTTGGGTGCTTAAATTAGGAAGATAGGAGCCTTTTTTTTTTTTTTCCACTCAAAAAGCAATATAAGAGCTAGTGGCTTGTGAACAAGTTTACACTTCTACCGCTGTGTTTAATGTTGGTCTGCATTAATTTTTTTTTAACAAAAACTTCTATAATATTGGCTATTTAACATATTGAAGGTGAATATAAGATGGAGATGGGAATGCTATCCTCCTGTGTTGTCCTCTTTGTTATGCTAGCTCATGTAGATGCAAGGCTTGAAGTTGAGCCCAAGATTTTGGATCAAGGTGCAGTACAAGTAAATCATCAAAAATCATCATCATAGCTTTTATTATTCTTTGATATTACTTCAGTATTGGGTACGATCAAATTCACCATGAAGTAGGAGCTGCTGCTACTGTTAAGGGAGGGGAAAAAAATCAATGAATGCAGGGATAAAATATTTCACATTAGAGTTTAGCGCATACCTCCTTATTGAGACCATCAATTTCTATGAAATCCTACTTGCCTTTAATCATAACTAGTAACTTTCTTCATAGGAAACAAGCTTTCTTCCATGGAAGGCCGATCACCAAATTCCATTTGTAATTTATGCCTGGAGGCTTCAAGAAAAACTGAGAAAGCCTTGGGAGATCCAAATTTTTTTTGGTATGTTGATATGCTCGCAAGTGAAGTTTGCCATATTCTGCCTTCTGATCTCAAAGCTAAGGTATAGACTTCCACCCAAATGATTACTTTTCATTTCGTCGTCCATTTGACATCATTTTACTAAACAGAGCTTGCTTTATCGTTGCAGTGTCTACAAAAGTCACAGGCATATGTGCATCAAACAAAGTTGTCTTTGCAAGATCTTTTCCATGAAGAATGTCTCTGCAACAACACAGGATTATGTTTGGACGAGTCCATGCTTCCAACTGATGAAAGTCTCATTTCATCAAACAAGTTTTCTTCTGAGGTAAATGAGTTTTTATCGATTGTAGTAATGATATGAACTGACATTTCTCCCATAGCATGGAAGCCATACATCAATTCAATCAAAAATTCCATTAAATGAATGTCTTGAACTCCTGCAGGTGATGACATTTACACATTTTGCCCAAACCCAAATTAATATTTTCATCTACAGCAGGTGATATAGAGGCAGCTGAATATTGTAAATAATAACACGTAGAAGCTCAGCTTATCATATGGATTATTCTATATCAGCAAATCACTGGACATTAAAATGCTTGCACACTTGGCATTAGCCAGCTTTCCTCCCATCCTAGTTCTCAAAAATAAAATAAAGGATTTGAAATGAAATGAAATACTTGTACACTGAACAACTAGTGGTAACAATACCATATCCTTGTTCGCGGCAAGTTCCATGATGCTGCAGTATTGTTGTGGTATTATTTAACACTGATGAAGCTAAATCTCTGTTGTTTACTATCAGACACAGGAGAAAATTTGTTTAGCATGCCGCAAAGCTGTCAAAAATCTTTTCATTCAATTAAAAACTCCTAAGATGAGGGTAATCATATTGTGGATTGATGAAATAGTATAGATATATATTTTATCCCCCTCCTCTGGTAACTATCGGTTTTATTTTCACTTCTAATTTAGATGAAGATAATGGAGGCTCTTATCGGGTCCTGTGAAGAAGCAGATAAGGATGAAGAGCAAGTAAGTATTTCATCTCTCTAAACAACCATTGATGGCATGGTCTTCATCAGAATGTATGACAAAGAAATAATGATCTATTATCGTTAATTTCTAATTTTGCAGTGCAAGCAAATTGTCTACATGTATGTTCCTCTAATCCTGTCAAAACTTGACAAGCTAAAAACCAGTGACTTGTGCCGTCTGATGAATCTCTGTGACGAGGGGATATCTCTGTGAAATGCCCGTAAAGTTAGCTAAGATGTGGTAGTTTTACTTCTATTGTATGTATTCAAAATAACCAAGAAAGGGGGGCATTCTAGATCTCTGAGGATTGAATAATGTGATGTTCATACATCATATGTCTAGTATTGCTGGGATTAGTGTGATCAGCCATGTGTTATTGCCTTTATTTCTGAGAAGTAGATGTATATTCTTATTTCAGTAAGACAATTGTCTGAAGCACCTTAGGAAATCTTTCGCCACAGTTGGCATCTGATCAAGCATTGCAATATATTGTTACTACCTCATCTAGTTGTCCAAATTGTAATTTGTCTACACAGTTAAAATGGCATCTTCGTTATTATACTCATCCTTATTCTTAATTATGCAACTGTCACTTTACCGGGCAACTTGCTTATATGTATCTTTCTTCATTGAAGAAGGCACCTTCTGAGTGGTACAAGCCAGTGCGAGATCATTATACATCAATTGTTGTTCATCTATTAATAGAATCATGTTGGTCAAAGGAGGGGTCAGCTCCACATAGCCTGCATAGAAGGTGGGCTCATCATCCATTTGCCCTAAAGCCTAGCCAGTTTACAGATGAATTTCAGAACTTCACCCGATGTAATAAGACCAAGTGTGAGCTCTGTGATAGAAAAATGTGGGACACCATACGAAAGAATGAGAAGGCTTTGCCAGAGGGGCAACATGGATGTGTCCAACTAGATGCCTGCATGCAAGCCATTTTTGGACATTACAAAATCATAATTCCTAAAACCACAGCTCATTCCTTTACCTGAATTGAGTCAATACCTACCCTGATATAAATTAGAGATCTAAGGTGGCACCCAAGATATTCCATGCCATCTTTCTTGTAGCTACCAAGTTAATGTTCTATGATCACAAATGCCTGCCATGAAATTTTATGTAGGTGCAAATATCTACTGTATGCATCCCCTAGAACAGTTATCTTCTACTCAGCTGCACCGCGTCAGTTTCTCTTGCATTCAGTCAGGTTAGGACAAGGGGCAGGAGGGTCTGGGTATGAGTTAAAAAAGGAATTAATGTCAATTACAGAGAAGATTGATAGATTATTTCTCAAAAAAATTATAGAGAAGAAGAAGAGAAGACTTGCCTTTTGGAAAAGGAATTAACCTCTTTCAGTAGAAGATTAACATTGACAAACTCTTCTTTAAGCAATATGACAAGTAAATATATGTTCGCTTATCACCTTCCTTCTTCACTTGTGAGGAGAACGGTTAGTCTGATGATGCAAGAGACATATGAAGAATAAGTAAGATCGGTTGGAATAGGATGTGGAAATGAAGAGTTACGGTATTGGTGTGCATACAATTCTAAAGACACATTTCCCTCAAGAAAAGAAAACTAAAAGAGTGTGCACGCGTAGAAGATCTATGAGAAATTCAGACCTTTAAAGCAGTGTTTTGAGGATAAAGGAGGTGATTCATAGTTTAGCTTTGTTTCTTTTTGTGGTTAACAATTGTGAAGGTACCAAAAATCATTCAAAGATGAGAAAAACAGCCAGGTCGACCACTTGAGTAAACACCTTCCAAGGTTTGAATGCTGAACCTCCTCCAATTGGAGGGGTTCAACCACTGGATGTAGCTATTTATACTTTATTTTCCTTGAAAATTTCCAAAAATAGAACAACTCTTCTATTTTTCTTCTCAAGCATTTATGAGGCAATCCATCAGGATGAGTGCATCTTTAAGTTACATTTATTGTATACCAACTGATTTTTTCACTCATCGATAATCTCCAGCTCTGCTGAGTGTAGAAGTGCCGGCCATAAATATGGAATAATTTCCATAATAGATGATGTCTATCCTGACACATTACCCCCTGAATAAAAATATTCGAGAAGAATCAGTGAGCAATCAGTGTCTTAGCTGGAGGTTGATATTTATACCCCTCTCTCTCTCTCTAGTTTCTTCATATATCCTCAGCTCCTTCAGACTTACTTTTTATTTGAATAAATGGTGACTGGAGCCTTTATGGATTATCTGAAATATCAATAATCTTCGAGTATGTATTCTGCAACTAAAATCCAGACTTTCATATTCTTCTACGTCTTTTAGCTTGATCTTGTCATAACTCCCGTCTGCTGTGTGACTATGGAGTTTCGTTTGGTACACCCAAGTTTAGTAGTATTGTAGCTGATATTTCTTATGCAGTGTTTTACTTGAAAAGAAAAAAAGATATAGAATGCAGTATTTACAAGTAAATTGATGTTGACTGATTGAGTTTTCTCAAAAAAGATACTGTGATTGAGGAATTAAGTTAGAGCTCATGATGGAAAAGTAGCAGATAGGAAGGAATAAGATGCAGGTAGATCCATCCATTAACCAGTTTAATTTCAAACCTTCAACAACGACACAATGGATAGAAAAGCTAATGCAAGAATGAACACTATAATGTAAGAATTAATGCAAGGAACAATAGTTTATGGTCAGTGCATTTGGTTAACGCATAGAAACAAACCTGCTACATCTACTCCGTGTGCCCCACCTGAATATGAATAACACTTTTTGAACGAGTTCCATTTTCTCATCTAGGGCAGTAGACAACCTTCTATTCTGCTGTGTAGCTTATGGGAGACATCAGACCATGACACAGATGAGGCCTACCTACTCCAACCCAGTTTTGACCTGCCTTAAGAGCCCACCTCAATATCATGCCAATTGTTACCTAAAACTCTAAATGCAATGCAGAAGTCTGAAAACTAGGGAAGAGGGGGGCATAATAGAAGTAGCTGGGTTGTACCCAAGCAAGACTCCGTCTCACTGTAACAGTTGTGCCCACCTTAAATAAAAAGAAATCAAGAACCATAAAAGATAATTGCAGTGATTTCAGAGAAAAAAGAACAATTTATGCAGTACAAGTTTCACACTCAATTCATTTAAAGCAAAATTAAGGTGCAAATATCTATGCCATGCTTTTCTTCTTCTTTTCCTTTTTCCTTTTTTTTTTTTGAGAGGGAGAATGCACCATAAATATTTTATCATATCAAACCAGATAAAAATAAAACTCAAGATTGAAAAAGAAATGAGTGGCCACAGATGAGTTTCAAATGAACACTAAAATCCAAAGTCTCCCTATTTTCATGCAAACTATTACTTCATACTAATTGGAAATTAAAGCTATATTGCACTGGACAGGTGCAAGGCATCATCAGGATGATGAAAGAATTACCTTGGGTATACCAAACTTAGATTTCTGGATGAGCACAAGCAGTAAGACCCCAGTCATGCCGCTCAAACTAAGTTTTCTGGATGAGAACAAGCAGTAAGACCCCAGTCATGCTGCTCTGAATTTACAGGAAAAGATCAATCTTCAAATATGGTTCCAGCTTTAGCAGGGTCATACTTTGAAGGCCTGAGCTCAAGTCACCTCGTCACCTAGAAGTGATTGTCCCATTTTGTCTAGAACAAATGCAGGAGCAGTCAAGATCATCTTGACCTCTCTGGACAAAACGTTTGTCACGGTTGATCATCAACTTTATCAGGGGGAGCTTTGAAGAAACTTGGCGCCATATCTCATTCACTGTTCCATTTGGATCTTCATATTCAAAGTAATGTTTCACCTGAAAAGAAGGGAACAGCATAAACCACTTGTCACCAAATTATTTGCTGCATTAATATTTCTATATGTATTCACTGTTCCATTTGGATATTCATATTCAAAGTAATGTTTCACCTGAAAAGAAGGGAAAAGCATAAACCACCTTGCCTCCAAATTATTTGGTGCATTAATATTTCAATATGTATCCAATCCATTAATAGATATGAGCATAAATCACCAAATTTAGCAAATAAATGGATCTCAATTAAGCAAAACTGAAAAGGCTAAAGAAAAAGGTTATCAAAATATATGTAGTGTGATTTCTGCATTGTTTTGTACAGCTAACTTAGCTTGTGGCCTTCTAAACCGCCATAGAAGTAAATGCTAAAGCAAGAGCAAGTCATAAGGTAAATTTCATCAAAAATAAAGTAGAAAATTTATAAACTTAATCCTCCTAAAAATATTGACTTCTTTTCTGTAACTTGTAGTAAATTTCCTAAACAAAAATTCTAGATGATAGGCATATCTGATGTATTGGTGGAACAATTATCCTTCAGACCTTTCGTATACACATTACTGTGAACAGATTGACATTATTAGAAATTTTTGAAAACAATATTGTGAGAATGCTCATCTTAGAGATATTTCACATGGAACATTTGAAAAAACAATGCAGAACTCAAATAATTGAGCAATAGAATTATAAGATACGACATAGGAACAACATTCTAAATACCTTTCTAAGCTCTTGCTGATACTGTAGAATCTTGTCTTTGCTTATTTTTCTGAGCATTTTAGTTAAGTATCCTGGCTTTACAGCAGTGCTTGTGTCCACAAATATTGCAATTTTTCCATAGTCTATGACATCTTCAAAGGGTAACTCAATATAGTCACTGACTATTACTGGAACACACAAACTCACAATTGCATCAAATAGCCTGCAAGCTGAGGGAGTATCTCCAGCAGGATGTAGGCAGAACTTGGCCGAATGCATTCCCTGCGTTGCCCTGCGCCGGCTTTCCCTAGACTGTGTACCATGTTTGATGACAACATCCTTCTCATGCTCAAGTATTTGGAAGAGAGTATCACGAACCTTCCCACCCTATTTTTACACAAACCCACTAGATTGTGAGAACTTTAATGGAACAGAATATAGGTGTAGAGAGAAAATATTAGAAGGGCAGTGGTTCAAAATGTATTTCTAGTTGGACTGACATTTAATATTTTCATATCTTGAAAAGTGGTAGCAAAAAGTTTTCCATGGTTCTAATTTTTCATTTTTTACTATTTGATATATGTATGGAATTAGATAGCAGGAAGATGATACTGCAGTTTTATTACTAAATGGATTATTGTCACTCTGCTTCTCAGCATATTAAATCAACACAATAGCAAGCATAAAGGAGAACTACAAATGCATCCACATGACATGCTTTAGAAGGTCACTTGCAATATTTTGGCATAGTTTTTTCCTGTATAGGCTCCTCAGTGTAAGCTGAACAACTCGTAGGCTCCGATGATAACAGGATTTACAGTGTAATGATAAACAAGAGGGGGCAGGGAAGCTATACAGGCCATGAATATCTCAATCCTATTAAATAGTTGCTCGAGTACCAGTTTAAGACAACGTGGCATGACTCTTTCCTCACATAGGCAGCAATTCAAAAAAGTTATGGTAGTTGCTCATTTAATGATAAGGCAAATGATGAACAAAATCAAATAAGTATTTAGTCATAATCGGAAATGTCTTCAGTAAGAAAATAATTGCAAATTGCCCCCTTCATATGAGAAACAAAAGAGAATAAGCAATTAATCCGCACCATTCAACACATTATGCTTACTGTATTACTTCTGATAATAGAGTACAGGAGAAAAAAATACAAGGCAAATTTAGGACAGATTTTTTGAAGACCAAAAAGATAAGGCCCCTCATGGTGGAAATATTTTAATTACATATCAGGCATACAGTATTTTTTATTTCAAACAGTGAAAAAATTCTCTGCATAGTGGCTCCAACAAAAGAGTCCTGCTAGTAGGAGGGAATAAGACAGTTCAAAGTACCTCTTGGTTTTGATTTGTTGGTCGGATGGCATTGGTTTCTCATAGACTGGAAGATGACAATACTCTATATGAATAGAGCATATCAGACATATAATTTAGATGATATGATTATATTCCATTTACCATAAGTAAGATACGACTGCCAGCTTAAGATGGAGATGGACATCAAAGATTTTGGAGGGCTGAAATTTACAAATGGTTATCCTACTGGGATATGCACTCCCTATCTAAAATTGTAGTTAGCTTCTCCAAACTTTCTCCATAACTAGGTATGAAATTATCCGATGCAATTTACAACTAGGATGAAATTTCAATTCCTTATTTAGAAAAAATGATATCAGAAATCATTATCTTGCGAAGCATTGGTCAGTAGAGGACCTGCTGTAGATGCAGAACCAAATTACTACCTCCTAGCAAGTATTGTTACCAAATCAAGCACATTTACATGGATCCATAGTTAAGGATCCATTTCCCAACAGACATAAAACGTAGATATATGCATATAATATCGAAAGAACATATTAAGCTATGACGTCCATTTAAATCAGAAGTGAGAAGTTTTAACAATTATTTTCCTATATAATTAGGTAGTAAGCATATTTGACTTGAAAAATTTTACAAAGCAATTATTATATGCATATTAGGAGGGATAGCCAGAAGAAGACTAAAAAGAAAATAAAAATGGAAACGTTTACCTCCTTGCGATACCGGTTGCCCATGAAGAAGAGCAGGGAGTGGCGGCCGTCGATGCCGATATCACCACTATATGGATTGATGCGATGAGAATACGGCAAGATCACATCTTTGACGAGCGATGCCTGATCGCCCCTCACCCGCCCGAAATCCGAGACCAACAGCACCGCATTCCTCACCCGATCGATCACTCGATAAAGGGCATTCGGATCCTGGCAAACGAAGACATGGTCCCTCCCCCTGTTCCTCCTCCAGTACTCCTGCCCCTCCAGCCACTCCATCAGCTCCTCCTGCATCGCTTCATCGCTGTACACCTTCTCCGGTGCGGCTTCCGCATTGGCGGGGCGGATCGGGTTGACAACGAGGCTGAGGGAGGAGAAGAATGGGACGTAGAAGAGGTCAGCGTCCGCGGGGTCGGAGACGCGGTGGACGGGGGAATCCGGGCGGCGGGCGGGGCAGTGGAGGTCGTAGAAGAGGTGCCACTCGGCGGAGTGCTGGTGGCCCGGGTAGCGGAGGGCGACGTCGGGTTTCTGGGCGGCCCCGGGGTCGCGGGCGACGAGGTAGCTCCGGATGACGCCATAGGTAAACTTGCGGGGAAGGTCGTACACGTAGATCGTGGGGGTAGGCGGGCGGCTGGAGGCGGTGGTGGCGGCGGCGGCTGAGGAGAGGAGGAAAGGATTGGGGGAAGGGGAGGGGAGGCGTGGAAGAGGGAGTAGAGGGCGAGGAGGGAGAGGGCGGAGACAAGGGAGGGCTTGAGGAGGGAGCGACGGGCCATTCGGGATGGGCGAGGGTCAGGGATTTGGGGTTGGAAGGTAAGGGGGAACGGGGCTTCGGCTGCTTTCGGGGCTTGCTCCGGTCGGACATGTCGTTCCGGCTTTCGGCCGGGGAAAAGAGCGGGACACGAGAGGCTCGTGAGAAAGGGGCAGTTAGTACGGTTGGGGGGCCGAGGGCCTAAGGTAATAGTGAGAGAATTATCCTACCCAGAGCCGGCAACCGAATGCCGATTGTGTTTTTGTCATTTGAAAATCTAAAATTGTGTAACTTAAACCTCGCTTAAAATAATCATTTAGCATGTCTGAGTTAAAAATCCACACGCTGTTATGAATGCATGCAGAAATATTCAAGGGTGCAAATCTTCTCGATTTCTCTACGTGTGTCTCAGTTGTCTCACCAAGCCATGTTGCTTACTAACTTCTAGAAATAAATGATTCCCATGGTTGGCATAAAATCAAGTAGACTCAAGTAAAAGTAATTCATAGATTCCAATAACTATTTAGAATTGATTTGAAGGACCACATATTTGGTTGTCAGTGCAAGCCATTCATTCTTAAATGGCTAGATGATGATGACTTGGTATGTTCGGAAGTTACCTATTGTTATGATTATGTAACATGCCTATCTATGGTTGTAAATTATAGTTAGCTTTTAGGTGTAGAAACCTTCTCACGGACAAATTAAATATGAACAAATTTTATAAAGAAGTGAAATGCTTGCAACTTTTTTATAGGTCTAGTTCAAAATGTAACGTTAGACTTCAATCCTTAAGAAAATGTATTTTCATAAAATAAACATGGTGAAACTTTGTGTAGTTATTCATGATGAAGCTGCTTCTTAGGCATATGCAAAACTACTAAATGTGATTAAGGTGATTGGCATGACCTCTATCCAAGGGCTTAAATTTGTACATAGTGAGCCTGTTACTAGCCAAAGATATAATATCCCAAAACCCAAATGTGATTGGATCTGGAAATTTTTGGTTCCCCAAAGGGTTAAAACCTTCTGTTGGCAGCTCTTTTTTCGTAAACATCCATGTAAGAGTTTACTGATTAATAGGGGTGTCTTATCCTCTGAAAATCAGCCTTATGATTATTGTTCAGTAGCCTCAGAGGATTGTAAACATGTTTTTTTCAATGCCCTTTGCAGTCTCTTGTTGCGCACTTTGCTAATATATGTACCAATCAATCCCATCCTACTTCTTGACTGAATATTTACTTTGATTTCAAATGGGCCGGGGGAGAAGGAGTATCAAGCTCTGTGTATTCAGTTAGCCTAGCTTATATGGAAGGCTCGCAATGTGTGTATATTTTAAAATGTTACTGCCAACCCAAATGATCTTATGGCTGCTTGTCATATATCACAATTGGACCTTCAAATATTCAAATACAACCTCTGCTCCATTTGGAACTGGGACTGCCCTTATCTCAATCCCTCTCCCTTTGGAGTCTTGAAGATAAATTTTGATGGCATTGTGTCAGATGAGGGTGCTGCTGTAGCATTTATCATCAGGGACTATCAAGGCCACATCCTCAAAGCAGCTGGTCGCCAACTTACTAAATGCTCAGTTCCACATGCAGAGCTGATAGGTGCATGGATGGATATACAGACCAACTCTGGATTGAGGGAGACTCTCTGGTGGTCATCAAATGGATGACTCACTCTCATGTCATAACAACTCTTTATTGCCTATATTGCGAGATATTCTTGCTTGGAAGGATATATACCCACCCTGGAAGGTCTCGCATATATTTCGAGAGACCAACCAGGCAGCTGATTGGTTGGCTGCTGAATCCATTTCTGGAGCACTACAGTTTTCACAATATTATCTCTTACCTGCTCAGCTGTGTTATTTTGCTGACGGATGCTATCGGATGACTATCATAGGCAGAGTTAATTTAACATGCTTGTTTTATTCATGGTGTTGGGATATGCCGGCTGAATCTACTTCCGACGTCTGACTCTACCGACTGGACCGACCGACGGCTCCGATAGCGATCGCTGACAAAAATACGATCGAAGGTATGTCGGTCGAACCGACCTGTACCGTTCCCGACGGCCGAACGACCGAGCCCGAATCACCGACTCACTGTCGGGGGTGGCAGCCGCCTCCAACTTCAGCACGGAGCCAGCCCAGCCGACAGTGTCTTGGGTCGTCACCCGATACCCCGACAGTCGAGTACCGACGTACAGTCGGCCAGCCCGTCGAACGCCGTACAATACATATGGGCTACCGTCCTGTCAAGACATGCCGTGCAACCGTTCTGGGGCATTGTCCTCCCAAAGACATGGGTTAATTCTGACAACCCACGGCGATTTGACAGTCCCCGATGATTTGACAACTCCTCAGTTATCCGCACCATTAATGCGGGACCATACCGCATTCTAATATAAAAAGGGATAAGGCAACAGTCCTGGTAAGCTTTTCTAAACCTCCACTAGCCCTCTCAAGCTGGGCCCCGGTTTTCTACTATTGCTTAGTCTTCTCTCTGACTTGACCGTCGGAGGGTCCCCGCCGGAGGCATCTCCGGTCTGTGAGGACTTTCTCTGCAGGTGCGCGACACCGGCGATCAGACGATGAAGGATTGGCCGCAACACATGGCTATTCAACTTTATATCACAATTACTGATGCTCATATTCATCTGCTTAGTAAGTGGATTTTTTCAATGGCTGTACTATCTAGGGTCTCAATCTCTACATTGCTATATTGGAGGACTGTCTCGGCTCAATGCTCTCATTTGGTCTTTGTGCAACTGGTTCATCACATTACTTGCTTGGATATCTTTGACCACAATAATGATCTGTTCAAAGACATACACTGGCATCAGATATATGTTGGGCTTTTTAATCTCCTCTGTTCCTCTTCTACTAATCTGCAGAGCCGACTTGATTCAGAACCTATAGTTTTCCTCCATTTGCAAGTGCCTTATCTCGCTCAAAAGACATCTTAGGGCAAGGTCAGCTATTTGGAGCAGCAGGGGCCTGTTGCAGCATGTTAAAACTCTCCTTTACTCTCAACTAGTATTTGCCAGGCCTCAAGTCCGTTTTTGGAAGTAGCTGCTAGTCTTACTGAGCCAATCAGCTGGAATGAATGCAAAGCTTCTTTTATCTACTGTATATTATCTCTGTAGGGTTACTCTTACCTCCGGTATGTATTATGATTTTGGGATGTGGGATTATATGTTGCTCCTTTTAATCTTACATCCATAATCTCTTGACTCTGTATTATTATTTTTACTAATCTGGTCTTACATCTCTCTTTACCCGAAAAAAAAAAAAAGATATAATATCCCAAGTTATGCCATACTTATTTTCCCCGGAAAATATTTTAGAGCATCATAGATTATTTTTTTTGCATATATCATGAAAAGAATACAAAATTAAAGAACATCCAATTAAGATAGAGAAATGATATGACCAACAGAATTTCACAGGCCCATCATGAAAACTGATTGGAGTTCAAAGCTCAAGTAATCCACATTATTAGCCAACCCCACCTCCTGTTTCCTCCGAGTCCTCTGAATCCTTAAAAGATTGTAAACCAAAGAAAAAGTGAAACCTCTAATTATATAGATCACTGAAACAATAAAGAAAACAACCGGCTAGAGAGATTGCCTAGGATCTGAACCAGAGAGATTTTTTTTTTTTTTTTTGGTTCCTTTAGATATTTTTTTAAGGAGACGAGATTTATTTGATGCCCATAAATCGCTCTTATAGTTTCTTCTTTCCATGACTCCAACTTACACTGTAAATAAACCAACTCTCCTAATAGAGAGGGAAAGAAAGCAAAAAGAAGGGGAAAGAGAGGATGGCAAATTTTACTCTGCATCTCCCCCACACTCAACAGCTGTTGCCAAATCTGTCCTGCATGCATTGGAGCTTTGTGAGGCCACAGCATCATTCTACTGGAGTCATGCATTCTGCCTGTATCTTCTCTGATAAAATACTCCTTTACATACTAAGTAACAAAAAAGAAAAAAAAAAATTTCAACACATTGACATGCAAGCTATCAGTGGTGAGACGCTGCAATTCTGCCATTCGAATGGCGTCTACAACTTTGACTTGTTACAAGAGGCATACTAGGAAAAAGTTACTTCTAGTTTATCCTTTATTTCAACCATAAATTGGCACCGCATCACAAGAAAATATCAGTGGAGGGGAAAGCATCCTCTCTTTTACCGATCCCAGAAACTCTACAAGAAACTCAACATCTTGACTGATTCCACTTCTGGGTAAAACCAGGTGAAAGAGACCATAACATCGTTATGTTCTTTCAGAAACCAGAACAAAAGACAGCAGCTTCAGAATAAATCTTGCCTCACACAGCAACAGGGACAGATTCATCAAGAGCCAGAACTCCTGGTAGCTCCTTTCCTTCCAATAACTCCAAGCTGGCACCACCACCCGTCGATATGTGGCTCATAACATCAGCTACTCCCACTTTCTCGACGGCCGCAACAGAATCTCCGCCTCCAATAATCGTCGTCACACCCTTCCCGCTAAGTTCTGCCAATTTCTTTGCAATTGCCTGCAACATTAAGCCATGTCAGATAAATTGCTTTCATCCGCATACAAGCCTAGAGAGGACATGCACTAAGAAAGTGCCACATTAACAACTAGCAATTCATATCCACCAACTGATATCGAATCAAAGAGAACATGACATACCTCAGTTCCAACTGCAAACTTATCGAATTCAAAAACGCCCATAGGACCATTCCAAATAACTGTCTTGGTTGTTTCCAGTGCATCACTGAATGATTTGACTGAATCTGGTCCAATATCCAGGCCCATCCAACCATCAGGAATTGCAGTTGATGGCACAACCTGCATTATGAGTCTTTGTTCCTCAATCATCTCTTTTCATATCTTTGATCTAATATAATCTTTATCTTTGCGGAGATATCTACTCAATTCTGTTATTGAATAATCTCCATGTTTTGCATAAAATTGAAGAGAACTAAAATGTTTAAAGGAGGTTCACCCCCAAGGTTTTCCAGGTTTGAAAATTCTTCTGACATGGCTTGACAATAAGAAGATAAGAAGGAACTAAAACATTCAAAGTATGCTTCACTTTATGCCTTAAAAGTATATAGTATTAGTGGATCAATAAATATTAATAGGACTCTAAAAATACAAACCTTGCTATTTGCATCAGGGGCAAACTTGTCAGCAACAACAACATCAGAGGGCAACATAAGAGAGACACCTTTTGATACAGCCTTCGCAAGAAGCGATGTTGCAAGCTCTAGTTTGTCCTCCTCTACCAGGGAAGAACCCACTGAACACCCTTGTGCCTTGTAGAAGGTGAAGATCATTCCTCCACCCAGAAGAAGGTATCGCATTTCTCCAGCAATGATTCAATCACTCCAATCTTTGATGACACCTTTGAACCACCTACAATGGCAGCAAATGGCCTCTTTGGGTTTGCAACAGCACCAACAAGATAGTCAAGTTCCTGTAATTAGGCATGAAAATATTTGGTTGGAAATTGACTTAAGAAATCATAAGAAGAAAAATAAGAGGACAAGTCCAAGTGAATAATCCACGAAAAAACACATATAATATCCAAGATGAATTTGAACCAACCTACAAAATGTTAAAATGCACCAGTTAGTGATCAAACTGCCTTGCTTTGGAATTTCTCTTTTTTTTTTAAAAAAAAAAAGGCTCAATTTGAATACAATATGAGCTTTTTAACCACTAACGAACCTCACAAATCATCCATGCAAGTATTCTCCACTCAAACTAACCTTTAATAAAACAACACCAAATAAAATCTAAATACCAACCTTTTGCAAAAGAAAACCAGCAACAGAGGGCTTCAAGAACTTGGTGACACCCTCCGTCGATGCATGTGCTCTATGTGCCGTTCCAAATGCATCATTCACATAAAGATCTGCCAGGGATGCAAGCTTCTTTGCAAACTCTGGCTCATTCTTCTCTTCGTCCTTATAAAACCTTACATTTTCAAGAAGCAGAACACCACCTTCTGGAAGTGCAGCAACCATTTTCTCAACTTCTGGCCCAATGCAGTCATCAGCTTTCTCAACCTGTATGGTGCTCATAAGGAATCCAGAATAGTACAGAATTGTCAATTATACCACATCTGGGTGCAAAGATGAGCATACCTTGACACCAAGGAGTTCAGATAGCCTGGGCACCAGAGGATTCAAGCTGAATTTTGGTGTCACCCCCTTTGGGCGTCCCTGTTCGAAAAGATGGGTTTAGAATCAATAGCTAGCCGCAACCAACGAAAACAGAAAATAGAATACAACTCTAATGTTCTAACAATGATAATTCTGTGGGTATCCTTCCCTTTTCCATGAATTAAATATACTAGATAGCACTGTAACTAAAAATCCCAACGTCACTTCCAAGCATATGAAAACAAGCACATAAAAACCTGCACAGACTTTAGCTTGCAAGACACTCATTGACGCGAAAGTTTCTAACACAACAAGAAAGATGAAGAAAAAGGAGACAAAAAAAAAGGCTACTTTAACGAAATGATTGCTGTTTGAACTACACTTCTACTCATTGAAACTATCACAAAGATCAAAATCAATGCTTATATACATTAAAAAGGAATTTGATCTCAGCATAATTCGATAACACAATACATGGAAATTGAAATAACAATCAAAATTGAGACCTTTGTTGGTAATTAGTACTATAAAATCTCCAGTTTTTTTAAAAGAAAAAAAATAAATGAAACAACAAGCAAGTTCAGAAACATCAGGAGGGAAAGCAAGCACGAATCGAGAAGAGGCTCACCAGATGGCTGGAGAGGATGACTTTGGCCCCATTCCCTATCAAGTGCTTGATGGTGGGCACGGCCGCCCGGATCCTAGTGTCATCGGTGATGTTCTGGTTCTCATCTAAGGGGACGTTGAGATCCGCCCTCACGAACACCCGCTTCCCCTTGAGGTCGGCGGCGGTGAGGTCTCCCACGCTCTTCTTCGCCATGACCGCCACGCCCCTCGGCCCCCTCCCGCTTCGCCCCGCCACCGCCCGGATCCTCGCCGCCACGTGGAGCGCCAGCAGCGGGTCCGCCGCCGCCCCGGCGAAGCCCAGCCGGCGGAACGGCGATCGGAGCGCGACTGAGCCGCGGGAGGCGGAGCCGGGGAGAGCGACCGCCGATGCCTGCTGCCGGGGCGAGGATGAGGATGCGGAGGCGGAGGATGACGGGCGGAGAGAAAAGGATGTGGGGTGGGCGGCGGAAGCCATCGTAGTTCTCAGCAATAGAAAGAGAGCGAATAGTGTTGGAAGGGAGAGAAAATAAATGGTCGAGAGGAGAGGAGCGTGATTAGTCGTAATAATGAATAAAAAGAAGGGCATATTGGCGGAGGGGGGCGTTTGTGGGATATTTTCTTATCGCCAGAAGAGATGGAGATTGGAGAGGCTGTTTCAGAATATAAAATATGATTTTTAAGTAAAATATATATATATTGTTAAATATAAATTAAAAAAATATATTGCGGGGATAGCTCAGTTGGGAGAGCGTCAGACTGAAGATCTGAAGGTCGCGTGTTCGATCCACGCTCACCGCAAAAATTTTTTACTTTTAAATTTTTAAAAAATTATCTTTTATTTAAAAAATATAATTATTTAATATTTTTAGTCTATAATTATTTTTTATCAATATAAATTATTTTTTATTTAAAAAATATAATTATTTAATATTCTTAGTCTATAATTATTTTCTATCAATATGTTGATTTGCATACTATTTAAAGAACGCAAATTTTTTAACCGGAAGCGATAGTGTAATAATGTTTTGTTCATTAAAAATTATAATAACCACATAGTTTCTAAAATTTTTGATAAAATATTAATATTTTTTAAATAAAAAAATTATTCACGATATTGATTTAAAATTTTGGTATGAATTCAGAAACTGATAAATTAAGTTCAAAACTATTTTTTTATCAATACCCTAAGATGATATGCATACTATTGAAAAAAAGTTTTATAAAAGATATCATAAAATATGGCTCCATATCCATTCAAATGAATTCAAAATGTGATTTTTCAAGTGATGATTATTATTATGTTCAATATATTTATTTGAATGATATGCATATCATGGTTGTATGTTCGTTTTTTTTTTCTTGTGTGTGATACACAATCATTGCTAGACTTATAAGATTTGACATATTAGTCCTCACATCTTTTTACACTAATCAAGAACTTATTGTTAATATTCAAAAAGATGTATCATATGTATATTATTTATGAACAATATAGTATTGACTAAATATTGAACTAAACTTGGATAGAAAACTTTAGTAGGACAAGGATTTAAATATTAACAGAATAAAAGCAAAATTTATGGAGTGTAAATTTGGCAAAAATAGAAATAAAGATACGACACTACTAAAAAATTATAAATACCACATAATGGATTGAAATTTTTAATTTTTTAATTACTTAAAAGTTTTATTTATGACTTATATAGTTTAATTAAATACTAAATTGAACTTATAGAAAAAAAAAACTCTAGCAAATTAAGCATTTAAAGCTTAATAGAACAAAAATAAATTATTTGGAATATAAATTTGGTAAGGATAGAAATAAAGATATAACACCAATAAAAATTTATGACTAAGAGATATCACAAAATGATCATTTCTTCGTTACTTAGGATCTATAATACCAAATAATAGGAAGACAAATAAAGATATATGTAATAAAATTAGAGTTGGTTGGATAAAGTGAAGAGTATAATTGAAAGATTATAAGATAAGCATATACATTGAAATTTAAAGGAAAAGTTTATAAAATAATAACAACTATCTTATAAGCTTTGCCTTATTATTGATTTGTCAACAAATATTTTTGATGTTGCAGATTGTTATTTGTGCTAGCCTTTGACCACCTAAAACTACTATTAGATTTTTGATCATAGTAGAACTTAATTGATGATCAATTGATTTGGTATTTACCATATCTGAGAAGTCCTAAATTTGAGACTTCTGCTTCGCTATCTCCTTTTTCTTCTCTCGTTGTCCACCCCTCCCCCTCTCCCAATCCCTCCTCCTATCTTATCCTCTATCTTCATCTTTGACTACATGTTTTAGACTTTTGATTTAAAGAATAAAAGCTCATTAAAGGTGGTGTTTGTTATAGGCCTCTATCCACCTCGGCAAACCTAGTCCTCAATTTTGGTCGAGATGTGCAAGGGTCGACAATGGCTAATGTAATGTAATCCAAGAAGCATTGTTTCAAATCTGCAGATCGCACCAAATTGACAAGTTGACTATTTTAAATGGGCAATCCTTCTTATGATTGCAAGAAGGCCAGATGAGAAAATCTTAACTATTAGGATTCGATCACACCCCAGAATGGCAACTACCAGCTGGCTCTGCATCATAAACATAGAGCATAATTTCGCTGGTGCCATCCATTCGCACTTTACAGGAACGATCAATAGCCCTGACATGCACACTCTTCTCCTACCCTCTATAAATAGAAAAAAAAAGGATCCTAGATAAATTCTCGATAGCCTCAAGATGCTCTCCTACACTATTCTCTCTCTGTATTCTCAAATTTTTAGTTAATTTAAGCATCGAAGGATCCTAACCGAAAAATTTTTAGATAGAGATTTATTTTACAGGTCTAGCTCTAATATCCGGGAGGCACCATATCCATTGGCACCTCGTCTCCAATCGAAGATCCATCCATCTCATATCTGGCCAAGGATTCTTCCACCTTGACTTTTTCCATGGAGATCAATCCAACCTCATCAGCTTGGATCTTGACAGCAATAGATTGATGTTAAAGAAAGGGCTGCCCACACTATCGAAAGCTCATTTCTAAAGAGAAAGAGAGAGATAATACTTCATTATGAGGCTATGAAGAGGAGCTTCAAACATCTCCCAACGCTCAAACAATGTACAACCCAACGATGCTTAGTAGGAAGCCATAGCACCTGAGCCAGTTCAAGCACACCTCATCAGCCTACGTTGATGGTATCTAATAACTAATTCAATAGCCTTATTCAATAGGTACAAATCTTAATCACAGTAGTATAAAAAATGCAGCAGGCTGCTAAACTCAACCTATGCCAGATGTACCGCATCGAGATCGAGCTCGATCAACAGCTCAATAATCACCACCTCGTAGTCTGAGGTAAGGGTATAGTCGACACAACCAATCTAGAAACCCTGATTGAGGATAATGCAAGTGCTCACTAACCCGACAATCAGGGAAGAAATCCATTTTAGGCAACTTCTCTCCTCGCATCGAGATCCCTACATCATTGGGATATTGAGGTGAAGAGAAGGTTCTAGGAGATGTAGCAGTGGATTAAGGCGCTATAAGTTCAAGCTGATCCTCATTTACTAAAAAAATTATGGATAAATCGATCTCATCATAGTTCAAGATGCCATAACTAGAGCTATATGATAGGACCTCAGATCTCATTGACCATTTGGAGAGCTTCAAAACTTTAATACTCCTTCATGGAGTAACAGATGAGATTCTTTATTGGACATTCCCATCGACTTTATGGAAAATAATCTAGTACCGATAATTAAGCCTTCAGTCTAGTTTGAGTAACTCATTTGAGCAACTCAATCAACTGTTTGCAACTCACTTCATTAGCAGTTTTCAACAGCACCACGGCTCGGATTCGCTCATTAGCATCAAACAGCAAGAGGGTGAATCTTTCTAGAAATACATCAGTCATTTCAATGTTGTTATCTTCGAAGTCCGTGATCTAGATCAATCGGTGGCCATGATTGCTCTCAAAGGTGCACTGTTTGAGAATGCTTTTCTCTTCTCACTCGAGAAGAGGTATCCTAAAAACTTTGCTAAAATATTAGCAAGAGCGAAAAAATATATGAACACAGAAGAGGTATAGAGAATGCCCAATGATGAGCCTGAGGAAAAAAAGATAGTGAGCTCGGGAGTGGGGGCATAAGCACGAAGGCCACTGAGATGAAAGAAGACCACGGCAATCTTGAATGCCTCCTTGTGATAACTCGATGAGAACCTCACTCGGATATCACCGATCTGGATCTCTTCCTCAAAGATTCAAAAATTACACCTCACTCAATATGCCCCGAGCATAGATACTCATAGAGATGAAGCACCAAGGAGATCTACTAAGACCAAGATAATGATGCCCCATCTTATTGGCAAAATACAAGAAATATTATCGATATCATCAAGATCATGGCCATGATATTGAGGAGTGTCAACAACTTAAAGACGACATTGTGGCATCTATTAGGTGGTGGCATGTTGAAAAATGGTCGAACCAGAATAAAACCAGATCGAACCACTATAGCTTGATGGCCCCAAGAGAATAGACCTATAGTGGGAGTGATACACACAATCTTCGAGGGCCAGTTCAGCAATCTGATCCCAAAATCAAGCTGAGCTGAAAAAAGATGAAGAAGAGGGAAAGATTGGAGATGAAGAAATCTTCTTTTGTAATGTCTACCTCTAGGGGATACAATGCCCTCATGATGATCCGGTTATAGTAACTTTAAGTATGGTAAATTATGATAAACATTTCATTTTGATTGATAATAAAAGTTCAACGATATTTTATTTTATAATATTTTGCAAGAATCGATTTGACTCGAGATCGACTGAAGAGACTTGATCCTCCTCTAGTTGAATTTTTGAGAATGCAATACCCATGGAGGAAGTCATCTCCTTGCCGGTAATTATAGGCCAAATGCCAAGGCAGTCGACTATCTAAATCAACTTTTTGGTTGTAAAAATCCATCTGCCTATAATGTCATAATAAGTCGACTGGAGTTGAACATTCTCCGATCCATGGTGTCAACCTATCATTTGCTGGTTAAGTTCTCCACTTCATATATGGTTGGCTTGGTCAGAAGATCTGTGGGAAGAGCTCTGAGGCATTGCTGCATCTCAGAGAGAAGATGAAGCAAATGAAGGGGGGAGCTAATCCCCCAAAGCGACTGATCAGAGGGGGGGATAACCTCGCTCCCAAGGAAGATGCCTACCTCCTCGAAACTGAACCTCGAGCTAGCACTTAAGGAGAATGATAGCCAGTTGGGTGAGGATCACCTTGATTTGGCCTCACTTGAGAGCTAGTGTGCCACCCAAGGGCTTCTTCCTCTTGGCAATGCGGCACAATTCTTCAAGTTCCTTGGCTTCACGGTTGAAAAATGGAAGACCAAAGGAAAGATCGAAGTAAAACAAATTGTAGATGCTTACACTTATCTTGAGGGTCGGCAAGGCTCAAGCTGACATATAGAGCATCTCTTTAGAAAGGAACATATGCAGAGGAGAAGCAGCATGGCTAAATATAAACTTTAGGGCTCCCTCCTCAACATCCGAAAGCACTGGAGTTTTATTCAACAACCACCAAGATCGATCCCATGAAGTATCGACATCCCAAAGCTGCTCTGTCGACACAAAAAAGAAATGCTGCTTTCAATTATGAATTGATGAAGAAGCCCCTCGGATGAGGTGCCATCCCATCCGAATAGAGGTGTTCCATCATCAACCTCTTTGGGGTATTTCTTGAACAAGAAATATACCCGAAAAAGATGGATGTCAGCTCGACTCCAAGGAGGAACCAATGCAAAAGAAAGGCCACAATGAGGCACCATTAGTTCAGTGCAATGCAACATGGAGTGATGTAGAAGAGCCTAAGAAGATCTACAATAAAAGAATGAAAAGGTAACCTATGGCCAACCTTGAAGGACTCTTCGTAGAGCCCAACTCAATCTGGGGAAGGTTTAGCTATCCGGTTAATGGAACCGATGAGCTCCAATGTGAATTTTAAAGAAACTTGATATTAGAGGCGAATGATCTTCAACTCCCCGCGGATAAGGACATAGCCTACTCGGAAAGGGCCAAAATTCGGCACCTCCTCGACCTTAGAACCATCTAAGGAGGATTCAAAATGAGATCGAGGACCCCCACAAGATGGGTCTCGGTAAGAGGACCAACTACCCATCGATGAGCTCGAGGCGCTCATCTTTGACATAATCTAAAAGGGAGAGAAGTGGAACTAACTTATGGCAAGACACAAATGATCAAGCAACCTAGGACTGGATCTCGAAGGGTTTGAGCTCAAAGATGGGACCTAGTCGAGGATGACTATAGGGACCGACGACAATCACCGAAGGCTTATTGAAAATTGACCAAGGGCTTCACCTCTTCTCTTTGCAAAAATGGTAAAGATAAAATCAGATAGAGAGGCATCCATTTATAGGAGCTCAGATGGCTCCAATCAGGTGATGATTCATCTAGCCACTATAGATGGCTGTCACATAGCAGCTCAAGGATGGATGCAGTCGACTCTATATAGATCCATGCCTCTAATGGCTCAGATCAAAAGATCAAAGAGATCGAGCATGCAAACTTGTGACACATGGTGGATTGTGATTGATCCATGGGTTCAATCACTGAGGCATATTGACTAAGCACACCAAAGCGGCCTCGATCCTGAGCTTCTACTCTCTTTGCCCGATCTCAACTCAGGATCGGACTCGAGAGTGAGGGGATAAGTATTATAACCCTCCACCCCGACCTCAACCGATATGGTCCTTCATTTTGATCGAGCTATGCAAGGGTCGGCTACAGCTGACCCAACGTAATCCAAAGAGCATGGTTCCAAGTCAGTAGATTGTCTCAATTCAGCAAATTGGCTAGTTCAGATGGATAATCCTTCTCACGATCATAGAAAGGCTAGATGAGGAAATTCTAACTATTAAGATTTGGTCATGCCCTAGAATGGCAACTACCAGCAGACTCTACATCGTAAATATGGAGCGTGATCCCTGCTAGCATGATATATGCATATTTTTTGAAAATGGCTAATGCCCCCATCATAAGGCTACAAATAGATCGAGTTGACCAGTGACCTGACTCAGTCTGATTGCTTAGACCCGATCCGACCCATTTTAAAAGACCCATGGGGCCAGATCGAGTTAAAAAATTAAATCCATTCAATTTTTTGGATCAAATTTGAATTTACTGAATTCAGACCTGATCCGATCTAATCCGAATTCAGTATTGAATCTGATATGTAAATCATAAAATAAATAGAGTGGGATTAGAATTCTAAATACTCTTATAACATTGTTGTTTATTATATAGTTTTGCTTAATTTCATTATGAGATTCTAAGAAATTATATTTATATTTAGATTGTTGGTCTTTACCAATTGATAGCATATATTGTATTTATCCTGCACATGCTATTAAGGAGAATGCCATCAATCTATTTATTTGTTATGATTTGTTTACTTAGATTATAAAATAAACACTAAACTAAAATTAGAAGAATATTTAGTTGTCAAGAAATGATAGAGATATTGCAGAGACCTGAATATGAACTTTATGTTGGTTTTTGTATTTATTTGTTCCCTTTGGATTGTGCTAATTTTAGTTAGCTCTTGATAGCAATATATCAAAGTCATTATGATATTTGATAGCATCTATTCATTTATGAAATTTTGTGCTAATTTTTTTTAAAATAATGATGGAGCTACAGTAGTTAAAAATTATGGATTACTTATAAATTAATAGCTAAGGCAAAATAATATTTATTTTCTTTTATTATAAATTTTGCAAATGTTGTCCTATCATATGAAATGGGCCTGACCCAAATTTGGGCCCAAATCAAATCTAAATTTTTTAAGTTGGGACCGGATAATACATAGACCCAACCCAACCTAAATGATCTAATGGGATAAAATTTTTGACTATAGACCCGATCCAATCCGATCCGAGTTGATTTTTAGTTAGTTTGGATCTGGGTCCAACATTAGGATCCGATCAAAGAATCAGGTCGGATCAGGGTCACTTATGATTCGATTCGATCCGATCCATTTGCACCCCTATCCTGGCATGTACAACTCTTCCTCACTCTCTATAAATAAGGGAGAAAAGAGGATCTCAGGTAAGTCCTTGACAGCCTCAAGATGCTTCACTGTACTAATCTCTATCTGTATTCTCTAATTTCCAACTGATTTGAATATCGGACTGTTATCATCAGAAAATCTTTCGATCAGAGACTCATTTTGCAAGTCCAGTTCTAGCACCCAAGAGGCACCATCTCCATCGATACCCCATCTCCGACCGAGGACTCATCTACCTCGTCCCTAGCTATAGACTCTTTCATCTTGACTTCTCTCATGGCGACCAGCCTGATCTCATCAGCCTGGGTCTTGGTAGCAATAGTGTTGACAGTTCTATTAGCAACTGGTAGGATTCTTTCTCGTAGAATTGAGATCGGAGTTGTTCAAAGAGAGGGATACGTTCTTCCTTGCAAAGATGGTCGTCAAGGATGAGGAGCAGTACCAATGTTAGTTATATCCTACTCGCTCTGAATGAGAGTCAAGACTGAGGAAGAGTGGGAGGTTTGAGTCTGGAGCCTCTTCAACTTTTTTGACACAACCAATCTCGACCAGCTCGACTATACCAAGATCGAAGCTGGTCTTTGGGAGGTTGCATCCTCATGGTTCCACTTAGTACAAGTACACTAGCCTATGATACCAATTGAGATGGCTGATTCAACTAACAAGAGTTCCATCGTCAAACTCTTCCACCTGTGGTCAAGTATCTCGAGTTTGAGCATCCCCATGTATTCTCTATCTAATTTTAGTTAAAGCTAGGGTAGGATTAATTTAATTCGGAGCTAAATAAGAGCTAGGATTTCTCAACTTGGTTTAGCTTGGCTTGCTCATTTCCATTCTATTTACACTCATATATATTATGAAAGTAATCGTATAGTTGTATAAATTAATGTTATTATCATGAAAACAAGGATCACCGATTCAGAATCAGATACTAATATCGATCGACTGGCGGTATGAGTGGTATGCCTCCGTATTGGATTTGAATCGACATAAAAATGAAGAATGAATCGAAAAGGAAAAGAGAGAGAAAAAGAGAGAGAAAAAAAAAGAAGAGGGAAGAAAAGAAATGAAGGCTGATAGAGATGCCGATGGCGGCTACCAGAGGGCCGTCGAGGACTTCCAGACTCTACGGTCCTCCATAAGAGAAAATAAAAATAGAGAAAGAGAAGAGGAGGGAGAAAAAGGTGGCAGAGAGGCCACTAGATGGCTAGAGAGAGGTGAAGAGGAGGGAGAGGAAGGCGGTGAGAGGCCGTCGGACGGCTATGAGGCTATTTTGGGATGTTCGATGTCAGGTCACCGTCAGATTGCCATGGTGCTATTATGGATCGTTCCACGACCAACTAATGGCCTCCTCGCGGCCTTTCTCTCCCTCTTCTTATCTTTTTTTCTTTCTCTTTTTACCTCTCTGTTCTTGTATTTCGTGAAAGACTGTGAAGTCTCGGAGACCTCGGCATGCTCCGATAGCCTTATGAGCCATCGTCGATCTTTTCTATTCTTTTCCTCCTCTCCTCTCTCTCTCTTTCGCACTTTTTTTCTTTCTTGTTTCATCATCGGTCTTTTCTATTCTTTCCCTCCTCTCTCTCTCTCTCTCACTTTTCTTCTTTCTTGTTTCATTTTCATCAGCATTCTAAATTGAACGTTAGAATTATATCGATAAGCTGCCGATGCGGTTTGGCATCCTTAACCAGATGGTTTGGCAAGTCATGCATGAAAATGTATGAACATACATAATATTTTTAATATTTATCATCTTTCTTTAACTATACAATTCTGGCAGTTGGCCCTTGTTCCATCTAATTATTCTGGGCTCGCGCAAAAGGTCCATCGCCGCTCGACAGCCCCTCGTCGACGGACTCCGGAGTTTCTCTTTTGAAGGCCGCCACCCGACTCTTCTCCCTTCTTTTTTTCACCTCCCTCGTCCCCTTTCTCCTCTCCCCGTTCCCGGCCTTCCCTCCACCGACCGGCCAGCACTCCTCTTTCCCCTTCTCGGCGCGTCATTACTGACCTCCGACCGCCCTCGTCCCCTTGCTCCGCTCCGTCGCCATCACGATCCTACCGTTGCCCCTGTTGGGTGGATGTCTGGCCAGGACACCACCTCCCAAGATCCTTTCAGTACCACGCGATGCAGCAGGAAGAAAGAAGAAACAAAACAAAAGAAAAACAATCAAAATACGTGGATCAGCCACAAAAGGGCTCGCCTCCACGAGGCATGCAAACTTCACTATGAAAAATAAATTTTACAAGAGGAGACCTCACCATCAACCCTTGTACACCCAATTCTCTCTCATCTGAAGTTCTCCTCACAAAAGCTCTCTCTCTCTTGGAGACCCCCTTGAACCCCTGAAGAGCCTGGCGACCGCTGTCTAGGAGTCTTGCTCCTTCTCTCGCAGCAACGCTTCCGCCTCTCTCTCTCTTCTCGGGTTCGTACGACGCTGTATGGCGAGAAACCCGAACCACACACCCTCTGTTCGTCGCAGGGCCCTTTTAAAGGGTTAAACAGAGTTTAAACCTAATTAGATTAGGTTTAAGAGTCCTAAACAAGCCAAATCAGCCTCCTGAACCGTCGGATCGTCACCGGAATCTCCCTGGGCCGTCCGATCGCGCTCCGATCCACGGAATAGTGCCATGGACCACAAGAAACATGTGAGAAACGCCCACGGGGTCCACAGGCCCCACCATGGACCGCCCGGTCCACGGTGGACCGGGGCAAAGGGTCGCGGGCCTGGGTCGCGCGTCCCGCGCGGGCCTGGGTCGCGCATCCCGCGTGGGCCTGGGCCTGGGTCGCGCATCCCGCGCGGGCCTGGGTCGCCCGTCCCGCGCGGGCCTGGGTCGCGCGTCCCGCGCAGGCCTGGGTTGCGCATCCCGCGCGCCGCCGCCTGCGGCCGTGCCGCTGCCGCCCGCCGCCGGTCGCCGGCGGTCCTCCGTCACCTCGATTCTCATGCCGACTTCAAAAGCTCGTATCTCCTCCATCCGAGCTCCGTTTCGGGTGATCTTGATCTCATTGGACTCTATTTTTCGCCGCGAACCTCGCTGTGGGCTCAATATGGGCTGAATCTCAAGGCATCAAATTCTAACAATCTCTATCTCGATTCGATATTCGGCCTCCTCCAAACTCCGAGAGCTTCTGGATCTCCTCGCGCCCATGCCCTGGGGCAATCGCCTGCTGATCATGGATGGGCAAACATGGGAGTCGAGCCAGGCTGCTCGATCCCATCTCCGTCGTATGCTGTGCTCCTCCTGACCTGAGACCTGCTCGGGGCATCGTCCTGCGGCAATAGGAATCTCACCTTGCGACGTCGCCTCTCGTCCTCCCGAGTCTCCTGTCTCGTGTCCGATCTGCCTCCTGGAGCTCCACCTCGCTCTGGGCTCCGCCTGGCTCCCGAAGCTCCATCTCGCACTGGGCTCCCTGTCAGGTAATAATATCCTTTGCTCCCCTTCTTCCCCTCTAGCACAATCCTATCACCGCGTAGCACCCTCAGGATTCCTCCACCAGCTACCGTCCTGTAGCCTCTCGAATCCAGTCTGCTAAGTGAGATAAGATTCCGTCTGAAATCGAGTATGTATCGGACCTCCCCCAATCTCTTCACTGCACCGTCATGTGTCCTCCAGCTGACCGTCCCAATGCCTCTGATCGCACAGCTTGATCCATCCGGTAGATATACAGTGCCCTCACTGTTCTCTAGGGAGTCAAGTTGCTCCTCTCTACAACATATATGATAGGGGCATGCAGAATCTAATATCCACTGCTGGGAAGAAGTAGATACCTCGTCAGATATCTCCAGAACATCTCCATCTAAATCACTGTCGGCC
This sequence comes from Elaeis guineensis, assembly GCF_000442705.2. NCBI lineage: Eukaryota > Viridiplantae > Streptophyta > Magnoliopsida > Arecales > Arecaceae > Elaeis > Elaeis guineensis. The sequence continues at coordinate 129,909,307 of NC_025998.2, forward strand.
GTCGCTACAGCAGCCACCGTCCGATTTTTAAGTTGAGGACAATCTCTGGCTAGATGCCCCAACTCCTCGCACCGGAAACACCTAGTTTTGCTCAAGTCCCTCCTAGACTTAGACCGCCCTCGTTGCGATCTCCTGTCGCTCCGTCTACCGCCTCCTGCACCTCCAGAAGCCACCAAAGCTGAGCTACCGCCACCTGAGCTCGAAGCTGGGTTCTCCCTCCTGAGAACCTCGTTCTGGAGTATCGCCGCGGTGACCTCATCCATCTTGATAGTGCTCTTCCCCACTAGAAGAGCAGTCACCAAGGACTCGTACAAAGGGGGAAGCGACGCCAGCAAAACCAGCACCCTGGTCTTCTCCTCAACATTCTCACCAACGCTGAGGAGGTCGGTGAGGATCTTCTGGAAGTGGCTCAAATGCTCCTGCACGCTCTATCCCTCAGTCATCCACAGTTGGTAAAACTGCCTCCAGAGGAAAAGAGTGTTGGTGAGAGACTTCGCCATATACAACTCCTCGAGCTTCGACCACAGCACCGTCGGAAAAGTCTCGCTCAGCACATGGATCACCACCTCATCCGTCAGGTACATGCGGATGGTACTCACCGCTTGCATTTGTAGCCGTTTCCAATCCTGCACCTCCATGGTGGTCGGCTTCTCATCGCACAAGAGAGCATCGATCAACCCCTGTTGGATGAGCATGTCCTTCACCCTTGCCTGCCACAAGAAAAAATTACTCTTACCATCGAACTTGTTGATCTCCATCTTGATTGTTCCTGTTTTCTCCATCTTCAGTCTTGCTCACCACCACTGCAATCTGCGTCCTTGTACCAACCTGGCTCTGATACCACTTGTTGGGTGGATGTCTGGCTAGGACACCACCTCCCAAGATCCTTTCAGTACCACGCGATGCAGCAGGAAGAAAGAAGAAACAAAATAAAAGAAAAACAATCAAAATACGTGGATCAGCCACAAAAGGGCTCACCTCCACGGGGCATGCAAACTTCATTATGAAAAATAAATTTTACAAGAGGAGACCTCACCCTCAACCCTTGTACACCCAATTCTCTCTCATCTGAAGTTCCCCTCACAAAAGCTCTCTCTCTCTTAGAGACCCCCCTGAACCCCTGAAGAGCCTGGCGACCGCTGTCCAGGAGCCCTGCTCCTTCTCTCACAGCAACGCTTCCGCCTCTCTCTCTCTTCTCGGGTTCGTACGGCGCTGTATGGCGAGAAACCCGAACCACACACCCTCTGTTCGTCACAGGGCTCTTTTAAAGGGTTAAACAGAGTTTAAATCTAATTAGATTAGGTTTAAGAGTCCTAAACAAGCCAAATCAGCCTCCTGAACCGTCGAATCGTCACCGAAATCTCCCTGGGCCGTCCGATCGCGCTCCGGTCTACAGAATAGTACCATGGACCGCGAGAAATGCGTGGGAAACGCCCACGCGATCCACAGGCCCCGCCGTGGACCGGGGCAAAGGGTCGCGGGCCTGGGTCGCGCGTCCCGTGCGGGCCTGGGTCGTGCGTCCCGCACGCCGCCGCCTGCGGCAGCGCCGCTGCCACCCGCCGCCGGTCGCCGGCGGTCCTCCGTCACCTTGATTCTCGTGCCGACTTCAAAAGCTCGTATCTCCTCCATCCGAGCTTCGTTTCGGGTGATCTTGGTCTCGTTGGACTCCATTTTTCACCGCGAACCTCGCTGTGGGCTCAATGTGGGCTGAATCTCGAGGCGTCAAATCCTAACAGCACCCCCCTGGCCCTTCGAGCCCCGATCTCCCGAAAACCTCTCGCATGCGAGACAGGTGCCCCTCAAATCTCTGCCTTTCTTCTCACAATTGGATTCTTTCTACTAGGATCTCGACGGTTCCATGGGGTCTTTCTGGTCGTCTTGCTGTTATCTCGTTTCAATGCCCTTCTTTGCGGTTCTAGGGTTTGCAAGGAGAATGATTAGATGGATTGACATAGTGTGAGGAGAACCTGGCTTCTTGAATTGTTTAAGAAAAACCGAATTTTGTGTCCTCCTTCCTGGAGATAAAAAAAAAAAAAAATCTAGATTCAGTTACTTGAATTGAAATTCTGCATTTATTAGCTAACATCTACGAGTTCTTCTTATTTTATTATTTTTTTTTCCAATAACAATTTCATGCAGGTAGAAGAGTCTTGATCATCTTTACAGACTTGTAAGTTATTGGACATCTTGAATGGGTGCAATGGCAAGACCTGTTATGCCATCCCTCGGTCGTTTAAGACTCACTGATCTCATAACCTCTGAGGGGCTTCCTTCTGATTCTTGCAAGATTTCTGTGGCAGCTCTCACCCAATCCCTTGCTCAGTATTCAGCCGCAATCATTCAGTTACCACCTGCTGATGCCGCTATTTTGAGGTTCTGGTCTGGAATCCGCTCATCTCTTTTTCCACCAGCATGCATACTCGCCTGCCGAAATGGTTCATATGAATGATTCCCGTGAGTGGCGCAAGACTTCTGGTTATTATGCAGATTCTCAGCTGTGGCAAGAAATATATGATTACTGGCCTGGTCTTACTCCGGCCGAGCCTGATGGTGGAATGGAGTTTCCTCCGGCTGGTTTGCCCGACATATTTGCAGTACTTGGCAGGGCTGCTCGAGATATCTTGGAAGCTATCAACTTTTCCCTGAATTTACGTAGCTTTTCATTTGCTGAAGTTCTTGATAATATACCTTTAAGGAGCAGGGAAATCTCTTCATCAGTTCTTTCAGTATGCTGTCACTCACGACCATCTTTCGAACGAATGCAGCAACATCCTCTGACAGCACAGGAAGATGGGCAGTTGGTTATGTTCCCAGACCTTGAGAATCCGGTCGACGAGAGTTTAATTACCCTCATCAAGTCAGATAAGGCAGGATTGCATATAAACGACTTCCATGGGCGTTGGATACTGGTGGATGCGGATCTGGGCCCTCAAGATGCCATTATGTACCCTGGACTTGCACTTTACCAGGCGACTGCTGGTTATGTCACCCCAGCTCAGTACAGGACAGAGACGGGCAATTTGCAGGGTAACATGTATGGCTGGTGTTCTCTGGCTTTTAAGCTCATGCCAAGATCTATGGCAAGTCTGAGCTGTTCAGAGATGAGAGCAGCTGGCCATGGTGTTGAAGGCTGAGTTCCAGATTCCCATACCAGTGGATGAATTTATGCAGAGATCACACTCTACTGATCAACTCTCCACTAAGCACAACTTCCCAAGGTACACATTTCAAGCGGGCCAAGATGGTAGGTTAGCATTCTTGATCTTGTATTCGCTATCCTTACTGCTACTATCATTTGGTTCCTGTTTTCATCAAATGCACCCAGTCTGTTAATGAGATAATTGGATTCTCATAAGGGACCTATATATGCGCATGCATGCAAGATGTATGTATATTAGAGCAAGCAAGGTGCTTGCTTCTACCGACAATTGTCAAATTTTCAGTTGCTTTAAAAATAGATGGAGGCCTTTGGGCCTCCATTGCCATTAAAAATTGCAATTAGTTCACTTTTGATATAGTGATCGCGTAGGTTTAAAGGTCAAATCACCTTCCATATATTAGGCCTAGCAATTTAGTCACCAAGAAGCAAATGTTTAGAGGCCCTTACCTTAGAAGAAGGTAAGTTCCACTTAGGATGGCCCACCCACCTCAAGTTTCCCTAAATATTCATCTCCATGCCTGCTTGCTAAGTATTTACTTATTCCAAGGTTTTAAATAGCAATACTGAACCTTGTACCAGATTTCCATCAGAATGGTATGGTACTGGTAATGATGGTATGCACCAAGACTGAGAGCATCAAAGAATGAAAAGCCATTGGTACCAATCCTTATGTGTGGTACAAGATCATCAGTACTCATCAAGACCAATTGGCTCCAACCAACATCGACCAGTACAATTGGTACATACTACTCTAACCGGCTCTGGCTTCTTCGGACCTATATCAATACTAGTTTTGCATCAGAACAGTACAATACCAATGGTACCTACTGACCCATTGGCTTTTAAATAATTGTCTTATTTATTATTTTTTTTTAAGCGATTGGCTTCCCCATATCCTCAACTGTATTTGCTCCCGCACCTGCACCCATGTTAGTTAACTAAAGTACCTACCGATGCATGGACAATCAAAAGATGGACAATTTTCATTAACTAGAAAAATGTTTATTTTGATTTATACTTTGGAAGTTTCTAGGTCTGTTAAAGGTTGATAATCTCGATTGGAGTGCAAGGAAAAGTTGGAGTTCTTGACCTTGGCTAGATAATGGGCAATGCAAATTGGGGAGTGGTGCAACAATAGCCCAAATAAGGATCTCATGATAATAAGTTATGACGTGTCAAGTGCACTTCTTCCCATTTTCAGGTGGACCAGGCATGAAGAGCTGGTGGTAAAATATCACTTCTTGGTAAAATTTAGTTTTAGATTGACCTCTTCTAATGGAACTTGTCATCCTAATAACTCCTAACAAATGCTAAGTTTACTTTTATGTTCTTTCTTTTACTTATGCAGAACTTTGGAACTAGTGTAATCTCTCAAACTTGATCTTTGACCAGCCTATCGATCATAAGACATATGCTCAACTCTTAGGTTGCGTTTGGTGGCGGACAATCTATCCAGATTACTGACAATTTAATGTGGTAATCTAAATTACTGCGTTTAGTATGCTTTTTGGGTGATAATCCAGATTGCCTCATGGAAGGCAATCTAGATTGCCTTACAAAGGGATGGCTATCCAGATTACCACTTTTTTGGCAATGTTGTCATAAAAATTTTGGACTAAATTATCTCTTAAAAAAATCACACAAAATTCATTGCCCACCCTCCCCCCACCCCCTCCGCATGCACCCCCAGTTCGCGGCTCCTCCATCTCCTTTTGCCTGCCGCGGTCCTCCGCCCTTGTCCCCCACCACCTCCTGTGGCTCCTCCACACTTATCCCCACCACCCCTGTGGCTCCACATGCGCCCGCCCCCTCCCCACCCTCCAGCATCCGCATTTCCCTACACCCCTCCGGCGCCACTTCTTCGCACCACTACCACACCCACATCACTCCCGTTATTCTCACCAGGAAAAGAAAAAGCACCAGGACAAAATTATTGAGGGTATTTTAAGAATTTGATTTTACATTATCGGTAATCTGATTGTCATACCAAACATGTCATTCAAGATTTCTAGTAATTTTATTACAACATTACCTGTATTTACCAAACACAGTAATCAACATCACTGAAATTTAATGATGACAATCTATCCTGAATTAATGATGACAATCTATCCTGAAGGCAATCCACATTACTATCCAAGATTGCCTGGCGATGCACTAAACGCAACCCTAAGAATTGCTGGACATGATTTATTCTCATGGCTTCTTTTATATTTAAGAAAGCATATGATAGCGTACCATTGATGACAAATTAGTGGGCATTATGGAAGATAGATATGCTTAACTGATGTATTCAAATTCTTTGGTTTTGTTATGTTGTGATTAGCATCAAAAGTAGTCGTGGCATGACAAGTCAATGTCCCGTGATAATGGACCTACACCAGGTATTGGAAATAAGCCTTTTATTTCTTTAGACTATTTCTAAATGACATTTCTATATATCAAGAAAGATGAATCATGCTGAATGTGATATGTAAAGTGATATAGTGTTTGGTTAATGAGATGAGCATATTGGATGTTAAATTGGAATTATGATGGAACACCAGATATGAAGGCCTAAGTGTCAAGAAAATGGATACAGGATATTTGAATAGTAACTTATTGGAAATATGAATGAGAGAATGGGGCTCTGGTCAAAATTAATGACCCGGAGATACCAAATTGAGGTCAGTTTTCTTATCTTGGATCAAATGAACAAGAGAATAAAAAGATAGAGGGGGACATTTTGTAAATTATTACTTGGTAAGGAGTGGAGAGGTACCTTTCCAGTGTAGGCCTTGGTTACACGAGGGGAAACTTTAGTAGACAACAATAAGGCTCATAATTTTGTACTGGTTGAAATGTTTGAAAAGAAAGAAGGCCTAGGAAACAAGATGAGAGTTGTAGAACTGAGAATGTTGAGATCTTTATGTTTCAGTCATGAAAATAGATTGAAAAAAGCTAAAGGCATTGAAGTTTCACTAGCTGAGGACAAAGTGATAGAGAATTGACTGAGATCCTATATGACAATGTAGGTTTTTGGAGGTTTCAATAAGGACAGGTGCTGCAAATTATTTTGATGGTTCAAAAAAGGAAAGCACATGGACCTAAGGGAATGGAGATGAAAAATCTGAAATCTTGCAGTTTATATTCTCAATAGAAATGGTTAGCAAATAAAGATACCCAATGGTAGCTTTTAGTGATCTGGAGAAGGCTGGATTAGTATGGTTATGGTAACTATACAATAAATGTCTGGAAAGCTCTCGAGAGAAAACCTGCCAAATAACTTCTTTGGCACATGGAGGTCATATCCAACCACTAATTAGTCATGCATGTCCATGCATATTTTATCAGTGCCTTATAATCCCAAACCTTTTATCATTAGGATCTATAGAAATATTTGTTTTTAATAATCACATGGCAATATTTTACTTTTCTAACATTGTCTCATCAAATGACTTCTGTCACTATGTTCTTCCCATATCAATGTCTGCATTGAAAGAGGACATTCCTTGGACATCCTTCATTGGGATTGCTGTCAGATCTGGACTTGATCTTGGATTACGTGCTTCCTGCTGTAGCTTGAGATTCTTCCACTTTCTGCAGTTTGTTCTCTTTTTACTTCCATGCTTTTTCCTCCAAACTTAGCTTCTTTGCAAATGCTTGACTTTGGCAGACTTTATCAAATGACCTCCATTATTTCAAAGATAATTTACTGTCCATTTGCTCGTCAAATTATGTGCTACCCAAGGTTTGAAGTTTCATTTGAAACCCATCCATTTTGGCCGAGACAGGTCCGAAACTGTCCAAAATTGTCAGCTGCAGTCAGTTTCAGCTGGTTTTGGCAGAAACTGACCCAAACTGATAATTTTTATCTTTTTTCGTCTAACAAGTTTATACATTAAACATGTTCTAATATTTTTAGAATTCGTAAATATCAGTGAGTATTGCATTTATCTAAGGCTCTTATTATTTTATAGGGAAAATTGTAAATTTAATATGTATCTTTACTATTTAGAAAGCATTATGCAATCCTATATTTCTTTTCCTTATGTAAATATTTTTCTGTTCTTTTAGAATAAAGTGATATATTCAAACAGAATAAGGGAAGAAATGAGCTTTTATAAGATGGGTCTTTTCTTGCTTTAATGGATTTTTAAAATAGAATGTAATGAAATACACTCAAATTGTTTTTATCTTACTTAGATGAGTTTTTAAAATGAAATAAAATTCAATATGCTTAGAGAAAACTTTAATTAAATGTAAAAATTAGAACTAATATGAAAAATTTATAACAGACTCTAGGGCAATTACAAAATTAGAGAAAAGTATAATATATAATATATTGAGCTTTGAGTAACTTTAGGTTCAATCAGAGGCTACCTAGTCGCAAACTATAACCTTAAAGTATCGGGAAATAACTAATCTTCTTCTTTTTTTTTGAATTTTGTGGACTTTTTTGACCAGGACTCTAGAACTTGGAGCTGAATTGCCGAGATTGCCAAAATCAAAACCCTAACTAGATGACTGAAACTCTTGATTTAATTGTGAAGGCCACATTTAATATATTGCATAATTGAATCAAGAGTTTATAATGTGTCATTTATATTTATGATCTGGAAATATAAGGTCGAATTATTCTAAAGTATTCAAAAAGCATGTATTATCAAGAGGGTGCAAAGCATGAGATGCCAGAGATGAGGTTTCTGCAGCCAGTGTCATGAATCTTCTGCTATCTTTTGAAAATTTTTCTCCAGACAATGCCCTGAAAGTAGGACTGGTTATTGGTCTTTATCAGCCAGCCAAAGTGGGGCATATATTTTACATTGGCGCCCGCCGTGTAGCCCTCTCCCCAAAAAACTGACATTAATTTTAATCTGGCAGCCATCTGAGACATCACACTTGTTTTTGCTGACAGCTCGATACCTGACATTCTCTATCATTTTGACTTTCTAAGTTGGCAATTCTGATATTAAAATTGCATTTTTTTTGTTTGATTGATTAATTTTCCAACTCCTATTTTTAGGTTTCATCGGATTATATTGCTGCCTTATTGCATTCTTATTAAAAGTTCCCATACTGGTGGTTGAATTGCATTTGTTGCTTTGCTGGGTTTATATGTTCTGAGGCTGTAACTATCTATCCTGGCCCTTGAATCTTTTGGTTGTCTGATGCAGCATCTTTGAAAACTCGGATGAAGAGGAAGGACAATGCTAGTTGCAAGCCGCTGCTCCCTTCAAAGAGACTGTCTTGAAGCACAGAGGGTCCTGAAGGAGCGGGTTCAGGAAATTGCAGAAAAGAAGGGCATCAAGCTGAGATTCTATAATCTCAAGGAATGCAAGGGCCACTTACAGTCAGTGGATAGCCCATGTGAGAGTATAAGAATGGAGATAGGATGGCCACTGGGGTTCCTTTTGTTCATCCCCATGACCTTCCCAACAAGGCAAAGCTTGGGTTTCTCGAAGTGTATGAGCCTGGTTGGTCGGCTTCTCAGCAAGATTTGGAGTTGAGTCTTATTGAACCTGGACTGGCCAGTCAACACTTGGTCAACTGTAATTCTCTCATTCACATTTTTCTTTGCATGCTTGTTATCTGCATACAGTGCTCTTCACATGCATGCATATTTATCCTTGCTTGAAAAAACAATGCTCGAAAGAAAAAACTCCTTTCTAAACTCTATGGTGGTGTTCATTTGGACACATCTTGATAGGTCAAATATGATTGCTTTTCCTTTTTAATAACTGTCATCCGGTTGCACCCTTTTGCTTGGCTTTAGGTACTTTCTTTTGATTGACTCATGACAAGTACATAACAATGCTTTAGAAACAATTCAAATGCGACTGATGGATATTTCTGGTCCAACACTAGTCTTCTAGGCTTTGGATATGCAACATAATTAACAAACAAGACTATGTTCTTAATTCAAATGCATCATTTTTATCTGGCTTCTAAAAGAAATTGCATGTTGACATTTTGTCTTCTGCAGGAGTCAATCTCCATAACTTTCGATATTTGGCCATCCTCTGTCAGCTTGTGACTTCACAAACTCCCCAAGCAGCTTGATCTCACCCTTCTGCAGCTGGGGTCGAAATGTGCATTGACCCTCTGTAGTGCATCTCTCCAAAACCCTGAAGACACAACAGCAGATTGTTCATTTACCTGCATCTGCTATCGACAACTTGATTTATTTGTAAATAGTGGAATCAGTGAGGGCTACCTGCCGGCATTCTTCCCTTTCCATAGTAGGTGATCTTGTATATACCCTCCTCCGTGGCAACACCATTCCTGCATGGGCCCACACACCAGTTTCATCCTTCAATCTTTTAGCCTATCTAAGTCTGAAATATGTTGTCCAGAGGAGCAATGACTGTTTATAGCTTTCTAGAATAAAGAAAGGGGCCCCCTGCAAAGTAAGGCAGATGGGAAATGGTTCATAAGGAAAATAAAATCCAAGAACTTGGTTTTTTGTTGTATTGAAAGGGAGTGACAGTGACTCACAGGTTGTAATATGTACCTGCCCATATCATGGCCGCCAATGGATATAGGCTGACTAAGGGACGCTGCAGCAAGGGAAAGCCAAAGGCGGTTTGCAGAGGCTTTGATCATATGCTGTTGATGTTATATATAGTATATCTTCCTATCGCCTAAAAGAAGGCATTTATTATACTTTTTGATATTTATTTTTTGATAATCACAGTTTAAATTGCATCCTTTTTATGCAAATTTCTGTAATTCTTTCTGTATGTCTTGCAAGTATAGAAGATGATATTTGTACTGCATGCACAGACATGACCACAACCATTCACTGGGAAAATGATAATGGAGAATGCAGTATGCGTGGGTGAAGAGTGATGAGAATCAGTCATGGGATAAATAGGAATGCTTCAAAAAGGGTCCAGGGCTGACAGAATTGAGATGCGTCAACAGGATTTTTGAATGGGAAACATTTGGGGCTATCAAATATATTTATGTTCCCAGAATATTAAGGATAAAACGAATAATACACAAGTAAAGCTGAAAATTTGGCAGGGACATCAAATGAAATCCTTGTGTGTGTGTGTGTTTGTGTGTTAAGATGTTTAACAAAGTATATGTTTTGGTATAGCCCTACGAACAAAAGTTAAACTCCTTCAGTCATCCATCCCTTTTTTTTTTTTTTTCCTCCGTCATGCTGCCATCCACTCGCTCACAGTAGGATCTTCCACCATGTTGAAATAGAACCTTTTTTCCCCAATGCTGTGATTCACCCATCAGATAGAAATGGAAGAGAGGGGGTGCTTTGACATCAAATTCTAAACTCTAATCTTGTAATAATTCAAGCGCAAGAGGGCTATCGTATTATTCACATTGGCAGACATTTGACACGCGTGCACAAGAATTACTTCGTTTAATAATACCTCAGAAAAATAACTTTTTGGATTAATTTCATGAAATGGAATACTATCTGCGTATTCTTGTGTCAAGAATATAAATATCTATTTTCCCTTGCTTTAAAATGCAAGTGCTTCCAACCTAAGTAAAAGGATGGGTATTTTGATCAGCAAGGATCATTTAGGTATCATCCTTGGCTCTTTTATCCCTCATAAAACTGTTTTATTTAGGAATAAGGCACGTGATGCGGAACGCATGCGGTGATTGGCTTACGTATGAGGCCGGATAGTGGTGCAGGAAAAAAAAAATTTTTTTTTGTCCGGTCCTGTGCATGAATCAATCACTGCGTACGGTGCGTGCGTTTGCGCACCATATGCAGTGCACAAAGAAATTCTCTTAAGAATAATTAGAGTTAATCTATGGGCCAGCTGGTCCTAGGATATAAGATTTCTCCATCTTACTTCGGTATAAGTATTTTCATGGAATATTTAGGATAGAAAAAAAACAGGTTGTGCCTAAGCTACCAAAAATTTGGAAATAATAAGAAGTCCCCAACTCCACTCTGTGTCATCTTATGAAGTCATCTCACTATTTACGTACATACAAAATACATATGTATAAAGGCAAATTTAGATAAGGTCAATCGGATTTGGACTCAAATCCAGTTAAGTCAAAACTAAACAATAAGGGTCCTGCATCGATGATTCAAATTATTAAAAATGATCTATTACCTCAAAATTACTTGCCGATCCTAATTATATGATCTTTTCTATGCATATACTTTTGATATAGTAAATCACATCCAATTACTTGAATCATCAACGTAGGATCTCTATTATAGAGTTTCAACCCAATCGAATCTGAGTCTAAATCCAATCAATCTTGTTCTAAGTTGGCTCTCTCTCTTTATAGAAAAGCAACTGAACCATGATGATATGAGATGCGATAAAAGGGATGAGTTTGAAGAGTAGCCTAAACAACCAATATTTCGATTATATAGAAATTTTTGAAAGTATATATACCTCAAGGGCAGCGCCTATTTTTCTTTTTCTTTTTTTACCACACAAATGGAACTAAGATGGGATTAAGGATTTAAATCCCAGTGGAGCATCTTGCAGAACATTAGGACCTACATGTTAATACAGGATCATTCTATCATTATCCTAGCATCACAATCAATGTATTTTTGGACATCCTTTTTCATATGATTTTTTTATTTTTTTATTTTTTTAGGGTGCCAGGGGGTGAACACAAATTCTAGCCAGCAGCCTGTAAAGAAAGGCTTGGCCTGCACTGGAGGTGGGCCAACATATGTGGCTCATGGTTTGGCTTAATGGAAGCCAGTGGTAATATGGAAGTCATTGCAATAGAGGAAGGGTTTGGCTTCGATGGATAAAAAGACGAGAAAGTTATTAGCATCACCCTCTATTGAGTGACTGGTTCTTCGAAATGTTAATATAAAATGGTTGCTGCATTTATCTTTAAAAAAATCAGTTATTAAATTTTAATATAATTCTCATTTAAAAAAAAAAAGGGTAACCTGAAACGAATGCACAAATAAAAGCAGATGTTATATTTCAAGTTGCACAAATTAGTTAAAAGAATTAAAGAAAACATAACAACCTCTAATTCATCATTCCTTTCGTATGCCTTCAACATGGCCTACACTAATTTGCACGTACTCCACATAAGTCTACTAACCGAACATATAAAAAATATAATATTAAAATATTAGAAAGATATATTATAAAATTTAATTCAGTTGATATGGTCACAATGATTTAATAAAGACTCCGTTCTTCGTCACAAGGGCAGCCCTAATCATTTGCATTTTTTAAAAAATTTATGTTTAAGTCCTGATGCTTCTAAATCCTATGACTAGCATAAAGCCTTTTCACTAAAATGGGACCGATATACCTAAACAATTATAACAATTCATGCTTCTATTCTATACATTATATGATATGAAGGACTAGTTATATACAATCTAAAAGGTCTCATCTTTGCATATGTAAAGTTGACATGGAGCTTTTTTTATTACACATATATATATACACACACATACATATATATATATATATATACACATACATACATACATACATACACACACACACAATTGCACTTTCACATTTTTATCAAATCTTTTTTTTTAAAATAATTATAAGAGAAATAAAAGAAATGCAACTTTCCAAAATAAGTATTGAATTTAATCAAACTAGAAAATTTTAAAAAAATATTTTACAAAAATCAAAGAAAAAATTTAAATCATATACGAGAAATCACAATCATCCAAATATACTTTAACATATGCATCTTTCACACCCTGCTTTACTCATCTATACTATTATGCGATGTAATTATTAGAGGTAAATGCCATCACCCTGTAACTGGATTCCTTATATTACGGTTAGAGGTCTAATTTAGATCTATAGTTTAATAGAAAAATCAAAGTTTTACTACCAATTGCTCTCCTCTTGTGGACTTTGAAATCTATATATTTTATGATATGAATTATTGATTTTATTTTTGGTTTCCTCTAGAAATGACCCAAACTCTTTTAACTTGTTTGATTTGCAGAGAGAAATGAGAGAAAAGTGGGTCAACGAAAATGAACCAAAAAAAAAAAAATTATGTTCGGTAGAAATTTACAAAAACAGAGAAATGAAAAATTAGCTTTCATGTGAAAATATTTTTTTATATTTTATGAAAAAAATTATATAATAAGATATGAAAAAAATGTAATTTCATCCGTTTGGAAATTAAGATTTTGTTTCCAAAAATACTTTCAAACTTTCAGAGCAAATCAAACGAGTCCATCGCGCCGCATCTCGTCCCCCGGGGATGGCGTAACCAACAAGCGTCCGTACCGTCACTTCGCTTTCTCCAAGTCTCGAACACGAGACGGTATAAAACCGTGGCCTCCACCTCATTCCCCCAAATCCTCCGTCTCGCAATCCCCGCTTCCATCGGAAGAGCGACGGGTCCCCGCCCTCCGTTGCCGCGCCCTTCGATCTCCACCGGCCCCCTCCTCACCATTCACTCCCCCGTCTCACGCTTGTCCTCCAAGGTACTTGAGCTCTTCCCTATTTCCTCCTTCGGTTTCTGACGCTTTCTACGGCTAGGTTGCTTTTATATTTCCCACGATTCGAATCGAGTCAATGCGCTGTCTTTCTTACTCTCTGAGGTCCAACATCGAAAGCTATCAACTCTAACATGAGACGTGGATGGGCTTTTTTTTTTCAATCTGTTGACCATTAATTTAATTACCCTAGATCCCTATGCGATTGTCTCGGCCTCTTTTAATCCTATACTCTGTCTTTGAAGGCGAAATATTGTTGGATTTTATTGTTTTATATGCTTTTATCTATTTCTTGGTTTGTTTTTTATTTTTAGTGCGGTAGGTTTTCTTGGAAATAGATTGTGAGGACCCGTGCAGGAGTGTATTTAGTCCCACATCGGTTATTTGCCGGGAAGATCTTAGGCACTTATAGAGGACTAAAAAGACCTAAATGATACCTTCTGACTAGCCTTTTTGGATGACGTCTTGGGTTGTTAGATAGATTGTGCTAGGTATTAGATTGTGTCCAGGGCTGCATCGGATCATTTGGTATTGGCAATCATCTGATGTGGGTTATTCAGGTACCAGACTTTGCGTTCTAGGGTTCATGTTTTTCTGCTTTCTATGGTTCACAAGATGCTCAGTATTTGCTTTACAGTTTTATGGAAAAATAAAGATATTGCTACATCATTATAGGAGGATGACCCGTTTCATGATTAATCAGAAATGGACCTCCTCAATTTTTATATGTAGTGTGAAAGCTCACCAACTAACTAGTTTTGATAGCTTATATGTATAGCAACTTGTGCACAATTCCACTACTCAAGCAAAAACCTTCAGGGTGCACATTCTCAATGGGGAGAGCACATATTTAGCCCTAGATTAATGGTTTCTAATAATTTGGAATTATGTGTTGCCTATGCCTCCCAATACTTTTTATGATTTGTAAGATGCATATGTGCATATGCCTTGGAAACCTTTGCATTCCTGTGTCCAAGAAGTAAATAACTTCTTATTACCCCCTCTTGACTGTTATAGTTCCTACTTTATGCAACTATAATTTCATGCTGCTAAAAGAAGCAAGAAAGTCAATCTATTGGTGATTGTTTTCAAGGCATATAAAATTAACTACTTCTTAAGGAAATTACAAAGAAATTGAAATAACATAGGCTTTGATGAGGTGTGGTATGCAGTTTTGGGTTGTTTTGCAATATTGCACCAATGTGTTGAACAATTTGATTTTATAATTATTGATTGGCTGTCAGTTTGTGTAATGCTTCTATTCCATCAATGATGAAGAACACGCTTCTATCTTCCAACCTATTTCTCTTGTATATAATGCTTCTATTCTCTATTTGGACTTGAGCATTCACCTAGGGTTGTAGAGACATTTGCCTTCATAGAAATTTGAAAATAGTTTGGATTTTGTGTTTACTTTCATATTTGAAATTCATTTCAGATCTCCTTCTGTTGTGGGTTTGAATCATGGTTTGCTGAACCGTCCCAAACCGAACCATTCAGGGTGTTCTGAGCCATATCGGCCGCCAACTAGGACGGTTTGGCCTTTCCAATCGAAACACTGGACGAAGGAGAGGGAAAGAGAGGGAGAGAGAGAGAGGAGAGGAGGAAAAAAGGGGACAACATTGTCGGAGGATCTGTGGTGGCCCATCGAGACTGTCAGAGGGCCATGAAGGCCTCCGTGGCTCCATGTTGCTTGAAAGGATGTTTAATCGAGAGAGATAGAGAGAGAAAGAGGGAGTGAGGGTATCGAAGGAAGGCGCAACTGGTGGAGAAGCAGTTGGAGGACGCCAGGTGGCCGCCGTGGCCACCGAACGGTGAAAGAGGCGCAGTTGGAGCCGCGGCAATAAAACAGAGCTGACTGCCCCCATTCATCGATTTTTCTTTTTAAACAATGATGAACAGTGAAGCCGGCACTGGTAATGATTTTTTAAAAAAATTCTGTGAACTAAGGACGATAAGTGAAGCCGGCAAATCGATTGCCGGCTTCACAGTGATCAGGGTTTTGTAAAAAAATCCTGTGAAACAGAGGGGTTCACGCTTGCGGAGCTGTGGGCCATGATTTTGCTGTCCGACAGCCACAGCAGTCAGTCGGAGGCTCTCCACCAGCCTCTCTGTCGGCTTCCCTTTCCTCATTTTTTTCCTCCCCTCTCTCTCTGTTGGCTGTGATTTGGTGGAAGAAGTGGAGGCCTTAGCGGCTCTCCGAATGCGTCTACAGCCCACCTGTGGCCACCACCGGCGTCTCCTCCGGCCATCCTCCCCTTCTCCCTCCCCCTCCTCTCTCTTTTCCGCCTCCCCGGTTTCTTTCTTCATTTTTGTGTCGATTTACACCGGTCTAGTCCAGTACAGATCCGTTTCGACTAGTACCATCGGCCGGCCGGCACGGGTCCCAGTACCGATTCTGCGGACCCTGGTTTAAATATTCTACTTAGAATCTACACCTCAACTAAAGCTTTGAAATCTAGTTTAGTATATGTCCTTGGTCACAAGCCCCTATATCTCTCAAAGTTTTTGTTTCTCAAGTATCTTATGGTGGCTAATGGTTGATTATATCGAGTCAACTGGAGATATTTATTGTTAGTTGGCTATAAGTGGACCTAGTCCTTGTAACTATAATAGCAAGCATAGGGCAAGTTGTAGCATGTAATGCTGCCATTTTAATTACAACGCATAGACACTTTTCTTGGAATCAAACATGCACCCGTTCCCTCTCTACTCTGTTCAACCCATTGAATCAAAACCAGCATTTTTTCCTCCGGTAATGGTTCTATGTCCTCATTCATTAGTCAAACCCCTGTGGCAAATGCCTTCCTCTTCCTTGTTACACCTTGGCAGTTCTCCTTCGGTTCTATACATTCCTTGCTCACAGTTCTTCCATTAGTATTTGCATCTGCACATGCATGAAATCAAATTGAAGAATTGTAGCCAGAGCTGTTGTAAATTCAGCTTAATGCAACTCCAGTGGCTTAATAACTTGAGTTTTGATCAGTTAGACATTTCCTATCTATAAATAGATTAGAACCATGTAGCTGATCATGGACTCTTGGCTGCAGGATTCCCTTTTTTTTTTTTTTTACTAAGACTAATTGTTATTTATTATGATTTATGAGAATAATATGAGTATAAAAAATAATTCAAGTGCTAATTGGTCTTTGTCACCCCCTTCATGATTTGGTAAAAATTCTCACTAACTTGGATCCTTTTTTCTTGCTAAAGAATCTAAGTTTCTAAAACCTTGGAATTTTAGTATTCTATTGACCGATGAATGTGGCATTAGATGGTTTTTGAGGAATGCTTGTCCTCAAGCCATATCTACCAATATTTGACTGCTATGGCATTTTCTGTAGTTTGGTTGCATCATAATATACATTTGACTCAATTTAGCTTCCAACATTCTTCTCTTAAATTTTTAAATAGCCTTGAATAAAATCTGTATTGCATAGACAGTAGATAAACAATTTTGTGAGTGTTTACTTTAAATTAGATTTTATATATGCATTTATTTTCTCCTTTTGGTTTTCTTTGGCCCCCTCTATTTGGGTACCATTATAAATTAGGAAGAAAGTTTTAAGCTTTTGATTTTGGGTTTCCTTTGCAATCATCCTTTATTTATCTTGTGCATGGATGCAAGGGGTTTGATGTGATACTCCTGCATCCACCAACCAGTACTCGAAATTTATTACCTCAATAAGTAAATAGCTCATCAATAGATTTATCTAAAGCAGTTTGAAAGGTTCCTGAATTCAGGTCAAGTTCATGCCAATGATAGAATTTGTCACTAGGGATACATAAGTATCCAAAAAAATGCAAAATCCACATGAATCAAACAATAAGACTTTATCACTTCTTAGCATGATGTTTATAAGAAAGAAAACTCTTTACCATAGATTGCCTTGGGATACTACTGTAAGGGCCTTGATTTTAGCTTGGATTTCACCTAAACTACAGAATGGAGAGATATCGCCTCTATAGGTTTCATATGTTAATGGTAGTTGGTTTTGAAGAACTCTATCTAAGGGCTCAGGTACTGAGGAAAGCCCATATAGCTGAAATCTGACCCTCTTCAGACCCCCACAGTGATGGATTACACGGTCCATTTAAGGCCCATGTCAACCCCATCCCTCTCCAGCCCAAATCTTGTGGGAGGAAAAAATGTCCTCCATAGGTCTTTTCTCCATCCTGCATTCCAACAGGCCCATAGATGGAATTTAGGCTGAAACTAGGAATGGGCCTTTAGAGGAAAATGGACTGGGCAGGCTAACAAGCCCGATTCCTATAGAAAATCCAGTCCAATTCCTATAGTAAAAAACAATGAAAGATAATCTGGTTTTGTTGATGTGCTGAAAGATTTCTTTTTTTTTTTAGCATTACAATATAATATTTATAAGTAAACTTCATTAACTATTTTGATATTTGTCCTTAACATTGTGTGCTACATGGGCCACTATTGCCAACAGTGGGAGATAGTGCTACCACTCCACTCATATCCTAGGTAGTGGTAATATGAGTGTTATTAATTAGCTCTAGTATTTGTCCTTGTTAATGTGCCACATAGCCCAGTATTCCTATGCATGGTAGCCTGCCCAGTTTGTTTTCTTTGAAAGGCCCATTCCTAGTTTCGACCTAAACTCCGGGTGAAGAAAAAGACCTATGGAGGTCTTTTTTTGCTTCCCACAAGATTCGGGCTAGAGATGGATTGGGTTGTTATGGGCCTTACTTAAATAGACCATGTAATCCATGGTCCTAAGGGAAATCCAGCCCAATCCTGCTAGATTTCCCAAACAAGCCCTAAGGTATTGCAGATTCATGCTGTGCCACAAATCCACCAAGACGTCATTTTACCAGTTGGTGCAAGTATCTTGCTGCCAATATAAATTGGAAACTAGATGTTTTAAATCATCAGGTCTTGAATATTAAAGTATCACCAAATTGTGCTACTTGACTCATTTCCAAGTACGCAAAAGCAATAAGCTTTTCAAAAATACTGATCAGTTAAATTTCCTGCTAGCAATTTCTTGGTGTTTGTCATTCTTCAGATAGATACCAATGGAAGGGGATTGCGGTTGTACCTGTTTTAGATTCTCTTGTATAATTTGGCGATATTGAACAGGCTTGTAATTCTATTAAATTATGGTGATCAATTTCAGAATATGATGTGGCTAAGTTTGAACTTTGCATTTTTTTCCATGCAAAACATTTTTGTTCTTTTCCTATTCATAACTTTATGATATCATCATGGATAGATGTTTTATCTTTTTGGCAGTGTCAGTAGATTTTAGAAATTTGTAACAAGTTGCATCTTTTTCTGGATCTCATCATACTTGGTCTTCTTTTCAGTATTCATTTTATTTTCTTTTACTAATTCCTGAAGTATCTGCTGTGAATCATGATTAGTTAATTGTGGTTAGTTCTCGGTCCAGATGATGACATTCAGGATGTTCTGCTCTGGGAACATAGCTTTGAAGGTTTTCTCGAGCACACATGTTAAGTACATACATGTTGCAGTTTTTGCCGTTCCATCACATTGCATATTGTGCTTACAGTATTTTTTTCTGTTCAAAGACTCAATTTCACTGTTTCCGTGTTTCTTATTTGTCTTGTTGACGTGTGTCTTAGTTGCATCAAGGCATTGATTCTTTAACCTCCATTAATCATGCCTAATTCTTTTAGTTTTCTTACTATGTTCAGTTGTACCAGTTTCAAGCAAAAGTTGCTTATCTCACATTGGACTTAAGAGGCGCTGCCCGGTAGTTGGAATTTTTAAAAAAGGGATAAAGTGCAGCTATTGCCATTCTGTTCCAGTTATGGCTGATGACATTCCTGCAAGCATTTCAAATGGTAATACACAACATGATCCGAAGAGGACTTTTCAGGTTGTTGTTGCTGCCACTCGAGATATGGGTATTGGGAAGGATGGGAAGTTGCCATGGAAGCTGCCATCCGACCTTAAATTTTTTAAGGAGGTTACTATGACTGTGTCAGATCCTGTAAAAAAGAATGCTGTGATAATGGGTAGGAAAACATGGGAAAGCATTCCTCTTCAGAATAGGCCTCTGCCTGGTCGTTTGAATGTTGTGCTGACTCGCTCTGGGAGTTTTGATATCGCAACAGCTGAGAATGTTGTTATCTGCGGAAGCATGAATTCTGCCTTAAAGCTGCTGGCAGCAACCCCTTATTGTTTGTCAATTGAGAAAGTGTTTGTTATAGGTGGTGGCCAGGTATTAAGGTGAGTTTTAATTAACCGACTTAGTATTTACTTCATCTTTGATGTTCAGAAAATATTTACAATATTAATTGCAGGGAATCTCTTAACGCACCTGAATGTGAAGCCATTCATCTCACAGACATAGAAACAGACTTTGAATGTGACACTTTCATCCCTCCAATTGATTTTGCGGTGTTTCAACCATGGCATTCGTCCTTCCCATTGGTAGAGAACAATATCAGGTATTCTTTTGTGACATATGTTCGTGTGCGGCGTTCAGCTACTGAGCTTCATGCTCTGCATGATGGGGGAAAAACTGATGGTAAATTGTATTTGAATAAGATTGAGGTTCAAAGGTTCTCATTTCTTCCTAAAATGATACATGAAAAACATGAGGAATATGTGTATCTTAGACTTGTGCAAGATATCATAGCAAATGGTGCCCAAAAGAATGACAGGACAGGGACTGGAACACTATCAAAATTTAGTTGTCAGGTATGCCTGTTCTCCTGATAAATGCTTGTCTACTTTTTGTGCCAATAAATTTGTTTCAATAAAAAAACCCAAGCATCTTAAAATTTTGTCTGCCTGCACTACAGATGCGGTTTAATTTGCGAAAATCTTTTCCGTTGCTTACAACCAAGGTACTACCCATTATCTTGTTCAAATCTTGATGTTCATGTCTGCAGTATGCTAGAGTTCATAATTACAAAGCTGAGATCTGGAATTAGTTCAGCAAGTACACAGATGGCAATTGCTAAGAATATCACTTTGGAATTCGAAAAAAAAAAATTAAGGATTTCAGTTGAGTGGAGAGACAACATGGGATATTAGAAACACATTAATAAAAAAAAATATTGTGAACATGCTCTGATGCTTCTTGGTTATTTACATTAGTTGGTGAATTATTTGTTAATGTGCCAGGAATGCAGGGCGTGCATCTTTCTTCTGTAATTTTGCAAAAACTCTGAAAAAAGTTTTGCTTTATCTTTTTATGGAAAATTAGGTGTTTCTATAAAAAAAAAAAATTTCTTTTGTCTGCTCACAGTGGACCCCACAACCCCCACCATATGCACTTGCATGCAAAGAAAAACTTGAATCAAGTTTAATTGTTGTCTAATCATGATTTTACTTTCTGGATACTGTAATTTACTTATGATCTTATGATTAGCAATTTTGCTCTACAAATTATGGAGAGGCTACCTACTGCCTTCTAAGGGTCAACATGACTGTACATTTTCTTGCATTTCCTAATACCACAGAATATCAGTATATGGTTGCTTTTGCAGAAAGTATTTTGGCGAGGTGTTGTTGAAGAACTCTTGTGGTTCATCAGTGGTTCAACAAATGCAAAGGTAGGTAACATATTAAGGGTAATTTGTATATCAGCTGCGACGTATCTCCACCACCACTACCACCACCATCATCGATTTTCCTGTCCTCTTTTATATGGAAATGCTTCTGTGATCTAGATTAGCTTGTGAATCTATTTATCGAATTCAATGCTCCTATGTTCTTTTATATTCAAATGTTTCTATAATCTAGATTAGCTCTGAATCATTTCTATTTATTGAATTGCTTGGGTTGTATTAGCTGAGACTTGTTTGAAGTGCTGTTTTCTATTTGCCAGTTTAGTTTCATATTCTTATATGTAATGTATAATTTATAGTGGATAAATCAGGTTATTTGCAATAACTCTACTAGAAAGGAAAAAATTAATGCATAGAAATCAGTCATGCATGGCTTGACTAGTTTTGGTGAAATCCTGATGGACGTTGAAGCTCTAGTAAAGGTAGTTTTGAGTTCTTGAAATGATGCAAAAATATTTGGCAACGTATATGATTCATGCAATCTTAAATCTTCTCAGGGATGATATTAGAAGAAAATGGCACCAAAATAGTCTTTTCTGGTTATGCTATCCTGGTGGCTTTCTGGTGTCAAGATGCTGATGAAACCTATTCTATGTTAACAAGGCCTTATATAATCTGCACAGCATTTATAACATGTTGCTGTAAATGTTGTGATGATGTTATGTGTTGGGATACATATTCAGGTACATTGTACTACTGGTATTAAATTGCTAGTTTAAATAAATTTTAGGTAAGTTATCATCAGCACTTCATGACTACATTGCACCTATCAGAGTTGTCGGAGCTCAAAAGCCTATGAAGGGGCAAGTTCAGTCATGTGTGAACCATGGTTCAACCAAAGCTTGCAGCTGGTTAGATGGCAATAAAATCTAGTGTATCACAATCTGGAACACCAATATTTGAAGTTGATCTGAAACCAGCAATTCAACTGTAAATGAAATTAGATTGGATTGAGATGTTGGGATCTGGAACAAAGGAATTTATTGGCTAACAAGTCGAATAACATAGTAATTAGGAAAGGATTTAAGTTCGGTTGGAGACAGTCAAGTCATGAAGTGATCATTTCTTGTTTTTAATGGTGGATTGTTGATTTAAGAATTTGAGATTGAAGTTTATAGGATTTGTTGAGGGTGTGTAATGCTTGCACACTATGCATGTCTGTGATAACTTTTGAAACATATACATATGCTGTGTTTGATATGTATGTTGATATTAATCTAATGTGATGCACTGTAGTGGGATCAGGTTGGGTCTTGTTACTTAAGGTGTCAACCTGAACATTAGCTGGATTGGTTTGGTCTAGATGTAGTTATCCTGAATCCAACCCAGTTCTTGTTTCTTTTCAAGATGGCCAAGATTGGCAGGTTGGGCAAGCTACTTTTGGAGGATTGCAGCTCTAGTTTCTTTTTTTTATAAGTTGAGTTGGATAATGAATAGGAAATCTTGCTATTAGACAGCTAACGTTAATATATATTCGACAATTCTGTGGAAGCATTTACTAGATTTTTTTTCAAGATCTATGTTCTTGATAAGGCCATCCACAGCTTAGGTTGCTGCTGATTAGACTAATTATTTGATGAATTATATGGTGCACACTAACATCATTTTGTATACCATTCTGAAACAGAAGTTTATTTTGCTTGTTTTGTCTTTGTTTTAATGCATTCTAGCGGACAAATCTCTCTGCACAGTGGCCATATACATCTTGAGTTCTGAAGCATTCATTTAGTTATTTTGTTTGGCTGCAATTATGTGACAAATATTATTTTCTTTTGAACAGGCTTTACAGGAAAAGGATATACATATTTGGGATGGCAATGCATCAAGAGAGTACCTTGATAGGCATCCCTTTTTCTTTTAATTTATCTTCTTTACTATAAATTTGATATTATGATTACCATTGAATCTTGTTATTTGGTGTCATTATTTTTTTTTTCCAGTGTTGGCTTATCATTTAGAGAAGAAGGTGACTTAGGGCCAATATATGGGTTTCAATGGAGACACTTTGGTGCTGAGTATGATATAATTTTGGAAACCTGTCCAATTATCTCTCCTCTGACTTTGTAAACTTCTAACCTAGAATCACATATTTTGCAGGTACACTGACATGCATGCTGATTACACTGGAAAAGGATTTGATCAGCTATTGGATGTCGTTGACAAAATAAAGAACAATCCAGATGATCGTCGCATCATTCTCTCCGCTTGGAATCCTTCTGATCTCAAGAAAATGGCCCTTCCTCCTTGCCACATGTTTGCACAAGTTAGTGCTTATGCAGAGATTTTAAATATATGAACCTGATATTTGCACCACCATAGGTTTTAGCTGTTGAATTTGTTATTCAGTAATCATATTCGGGTGTTTTATGCTTATGCATGTTTTAAGCATAGTTTACTATTAAATTAGTCCTTGAAACTTTTAAACCTTATCTTTCAACAAGTAAGGACAATTGCAACCCACTGGGAGCAACAATGTTAGAAGTGAGCTATTGACATTTCTATATTTCTCAGCCTTGACATTACTGCCACATCCTGTTCTTGTCTGTGAAGCAATGAAATATTAACATTATGATCTTAGAAGACAATTAGTAACTACTCTTTTTAGCACATAGAATGCTAGCAAATGCGTCAAAATTAACTCCACCCATTGTTTTGACTGCTATGCAACATTTGTTGACTAGAAATTTTTCTTCCTGGACCTTGGTTTTTATGGCTTTTTAATTTTTAATTCTTAATTCCTGGCCTGTGTGGAAGAAGGTGTATATATATTGTATATCATGGGCTGATTGATAAATGGAACTTGGGCAAGAATTTACAGTTAAATGACAGTCAAAACAGGGGACGGGGTTCCATTTACCCAAAAGCATCCATATTTTGTTTCAGTCCTCATCTGAGGATCCTTATCTGCTACCAATTGCAGTAAAATGCCCATTTAACACATTATGAACATTGAGGTTTTTTACCTTAGCATAAATCAATAGTCTCATCTATGATTACTGCTTGATAATTTGCTTGTTTAGGTTATTCACTGATTGGAAGACTCCCTCTCTCTCCCCCCCTTCTCTCTCTCTGTGCATGTGTTGTGCGTGCGCGTGTGAGTGTGAGTGTGCGGGCGGGTGGGCGCACACACGCACATGTGTGTGTGTGCATGTCTGGAGCAGGAGTGGAATGATTTCACAGACTTTAGAAGCTCTATGAAAAAGATATTTGAAAACAATTTCTTGGTGTAGATAACTTGTTACACATATAATTTTTGTTTATTTATTGAAAGAAGGGCAAAAGAGCTTGCACTATAGGGTTTCATTGATCAATATATATAAAGTACAGGATATTCATATATGGCAACATAGGCCAATAATAATACAGCAAATATGTGGCAACATAGGCCAGCAATAATACAGCAATAAAACAGCAAATAATACCATAAAAATCTCTACTATGTATGGAAAGAAATATGCATTCTTAACATCCCCTCGCAAGTTGAGCATCCTTGGCATGGAGGCGAAGATTGGTGCACAAAATTGAAAACCGAGAAGTGGACAAAGGTTTGGCGAAGATGTCAGCAAGTTGTTTGTTAGAAGAGATATAGATCATATCCAAATCATTCGATTGAACTTTCTCCCACAAGAAGTGATGATCAAGTTCAATGTGCTTTGCACGGACATGTAAAACAGGATTTGCAGCAAGATGTGTTGTATTAAGATTATCACAATAGATGCGAATAGAGTGTCATAAGGAGATGCCAAGATCACGAAGTAGACAATAGATCCAAATTGTCTCGGCCAGTGTGGAGGCCACAGATCGATACTCTGCTTCAGAACTAGAGGGAGAAATGGTAAGCTACTTCTTAGCTGACCATGAGATAAGATTAGATCCAAGAAATATGCAATATCCTGAAGTGGACCTCCATGTATTCGGACAACCAGCCCAATCAGCATCTGAAAAAGCAATGAGTGATAGATTCAGATAGTGGGAGATAGAAATGCCGTAGGACTGTGTTCCACGAATGTACCGAAGATGTTTAACAGCTTGCATATGTGTTTCGCGAGGTGCACGGAGATACTGAGAAACCGTATTAATAGCATATGAGATGTCAGATCGTGTAAAAGTAAGATATTATAAAGCACCAACTATTTGATGATAGGTAAAGGAATCTCAAGAAGACGCTCTTCATGAGCTGAGAGACGAGCACTCGCAGAGAGAGTAGCAACCAGCTTATGAGAAAACCATAATGTTTAAGCAGTTGATGCATGTACTTTGTTGAGTCAGAAGAAGACTAAATGGTGAGCTAGTGACTTCAATGTCCAAAAAATAATGTAGAGGTCCCAAATTTTTTATTGCAAACTCTCGTTGTAAGATGCCTATAAGAGCCTCTAAAAGAGAGGAGCTTCCAGTAACAATGATATCATCAAGATACAGGAGAAGAACGAGAGTACCAGAAAAGGAGCGACAAATAAACATGGAGGGATCTGCAGTACTTTCAATAAAACCAATCTCAGAAAGAAAGAAAGTAAAGCACTGGAACCAAGCCTGAGGTGCCTGCTTGAGTCCATAGATAGCTTTTCGTAGGTGGTAGACATGATGAGAAAAAGAAGGGTTCACAAAGCAAAGTATATATACTTCTTTAGAGAGAACACCATGAAGAAAAGCATTTTTCACATTAAGTTGCCGAAGCGGCCACCCAAAAGAGAAAGCAACAGAAATAACAGTGCATATAGTAATTAGCTTGACGATCGGTGAAAAATTTTTTGCAAAATCAATATCCTATTGCTATTTGTAGCCCAGAGACACAAGCCGAGCCTTGAGACGCTCAAGAGAACCATCTGTCTTTTGCTTAACCATGTATACCCATTTGCGGCTAGTGAGATTGATGGATGGTGGAGGAGGAACAAGATCTCATGTAGAGTTAGCCAGTAAGGCATCAAATTTCTCGATCATAGCTGCACGCCAACCTACTTCCTGAAAAGCCTCAGCAAAAGAGTTAGGCTCGGTGGGAAGAGAAGAATTCTTAGAAGCCAGAAAGAAGGTAGACTTAGTCATATTTTTTGTTATGGACCGGATGAGCATAGAGTGTGTACGAAAAGGTGGAGGAACAATCGGTGAAGTAGATAAAGAAGATGGTGAAACTGATAGGTCTGCAGCAGGTGGAATGAAAAGGAGAGGTTCTGAAGGTGTAGAAGCAGAGTTGGTTGAAGTGGTGGGTGCAGCAGTCCTAGAGGTTGTTCGTCTGGTATAGACCTGGAGCTCTTTCTAACCAGCAGCAGTGGTATGGTTCTCATCTCTAACCTGTATGGCATCATGATTCAAGTTGGTAGTAAATTGCGTTAATGACTTCGAGGTTGGTGAACCAAACAAAATGGACCGGTCGGTACAAGAAGTGCTAGGACCATCAATAATAGAAATATGGATGAAATTGAAACGAGAGAGTACATCAATAGTAGGACTCTCATCCAATAAAGGAGGATTAGAAAGAAAATTTTGAAATATGTGAAAATCTGAAATTTTAGAACCAATTGCGGAAGATGTAGAAAATTTGGAGACACAGGGATATGGAAAAACTGTTTCAACAAAGGTAACATGCCTAGAAATAAATTTTTTTCCAGCACTTGGATATAGGCAAAGAAATCCTTTATGGTCGTCTGAGAGTCCGAAGAATACATAAGGGAGTGATCAAAGAGAGAGCTTATATTTGGCAATACCCTATAGATCAAGATAACACAAGCATCCAAAAATTTTTACAAGTTACAAGTCAGAAGGGACACAACCATACAAAGCATTATATGGTGTTTTCTGTTCAAAACAACAAGTGAAGGAATATGATTTACAAAAAAAAGGGCAGTTTGTAGGGCCTTTGTCCAAAAGCGACGAGGCATGCAAGCTTAAAAAAGAAGATTTCAAATAACATTGGATAAATATCTATATTTCCTCTCGATGACAACATTTTGTTGTGGTGTGTGAAGACACGAGAATCTCTGAATAATCTCGGTCTGTGAACACAGACCAGAGAATTTTTCATTTACATACTCCTTACTGTTGTCAGATTGAAAAATTTTAATGTTGCGATGATAAATATTTTCAGCCATTGCTTGAAACTTTAAAAGTTTTTCAAAAATCTTATGTTTAAATTTTAGAAGGTAAATCCAAGAATAATGGGAGGAATCATCCACAAATATGACATAATATTTATATCCAGAAATAGAAGGAACAGGTGCCTGCCATACATCTAAATGCACAAGTTGAAAAGAAAAAGGTAGATTTTGATTCAAAATTATGAAAAGAAAGATTGACATGTTTTTCCATATTGCATGCATTGCAAACAGATAATTTGAGTATAGGATGACCATCAGAAACAACTTTATTTTCTTTAATAAATTTAGAAAGAACAGCAAGACTGGAATGACCTAACCGTCTATGTGAAATATCTCCACTAAATTGAGATGCAACAAAGACCGACTGTTGTTTATTCCCTACACTTGCAACTCTAGAAGAAATTTGATAGAGTGAAGTTCCCGAACTACGGTATCTAAGAAGCTCCTTCCCCATTTCCATATCCTTTGCAAAAAAAAAATAGAAGAGTCAAATTCAAAATGAGAATTATTCTCATAGCAAAATTAACGAACAGAAAGTAAATTTTTTTTAATAAAAGGAACAACAAGAACATTTTTGAGAGCAAAGGAGTTGGAAGGAGTACTCAACCGTGTTTCACCAATCTGAGTAATATTAAGTAAATTTTCATTATCAACTAAAATTTTTTCATACCCATTATAAGGTTTAGAGAGAGAGAATATCAGGATTAGCAGTCATATGATTAGATGCTCCAGTATCTGGATACCAAACTTCCTCACCAAGCTCCTAAAGGCTCATAGCAACAAAGGTCTGAGGAATATCCTCTGTGGTGAAAGCATGGTTGAAGCGTTGCCTGCACTGAAGAGCAGAATGATTAAATTTTTCACATATCTGATATGCCAGATCGTGGATCATGGGTGGTTGGTTAGGTTGATTAGGGTGAGAAAGGGCTGAAGATGTATGTATGCTCTATTGTATTCATCATCAGGACTTAAATTATGTCTGCCATGCTGTCCTCGGCCTTCGCAAAAACTACCCTTGCATCCACCCCGATGATCTCAATTGCGATTTGCATAAAGGGCTTCTCCTTCAGTGGTGGAAGGAGTAGGTGGTGTCGTCAATCCGGCATAGCGCTGAACTTCTGTTTCTTCTTGCATTAGAAGTGGTCGAAGTTGCTCAAAAATAGGTTTCATCCTGTGTGTGTTTAATGCATTTACAAATCCTCTATATTCCTCTGGTAGTCTTAGAAGAACAGTCATAACCAAACTGTGATCCGACTCGGCTTCACCAATCGTCGGGAGGGCATCCCCTATGGATTTAACTTTTTGCATATATTCACTCATACACATTGATTCTTTCTTGATGCTTCATAACTCAGATTTTAAAGAAAAGGCCGTAGAGACGGTTTTGTCATGAAAGTATACTTCCATGATTTTCTATACATCATGAGTTGTTTTGGATGAACTAGATATGACCATCTGTAGTATGCTAAGAGACAGAGTAGCATTAATCTAGGAAAGTATGGTGGTATCTATCTTCTCCCACACTAAATACTCTAAATTCACATTGTCTTCTTCAAGGTATGCAGAACCGGTATCGCCGGTCGTTTCGGCTGGCCGGCGGTATGGTTTGGTATGGTTTCATATCGTACCAAACCGATGACACGAACCGGAAGAAAAAAAGAGAGAAATAGAGAGAGAAAGAGGAAGAAAAAAAACAGAGGGAGGGGAAGGAGCCAGCGGGGCCGCCGGATGGCCTTCGACTGACCGCCGCCGCGGCGGGCGCAGTCCACGCACGCGGCGCCGCAGGCGTGAAACAGGGGCATCGCCCCTGTTTCGCAAATTTTTTAAAAAAACATGGTTTTAAGTGAAGTCGGCAAATAATTTGCCGGCTTCACGATTTTTGTTTTTGTTTAAAAAAAAAATCTTAAGTCGGCAACCCAGTTGCTGACTTCATAAGTTTAAAACAAAAAAAAGAAAAAATCGAAACAGACGTCGTCTTTTTCGAAAAAAAAGAAGGGGCGGAGCCGCGGAGGGGCTCCGCCCGCTCGACCGCCCTCGGGCCGTCGGTGTCGGCTCGCCGGCCACCGGAAGCCTCGCAACGGAGGCACCGTCCATCCGGTAGGTTCCTCGCCCCCCCTCCGAGCACTCTCTCTCTCTCTTTTTTGCTCTCTTGAAAGTCTTATCGGGCGATACGAGACTCGGAAGCCCTTCGACGGCCGCAGCCGGCCACCGCCGGCCTCCGGCGGCTCCCACCTCCCTCCCTCCCCTCCCCTCTCTCTCACTTTCCGTTCTTTTTTTTTGGTACCGTCGGTGTACCGATTTTACCAGCCGAATCGTGCTGGTTCCCTGTCGGTCCGGTACGAGATGGGATATACTGGCCGGTTCGGCACGGTATGGCAAATCTTGGACTCTTCTTATTGGTTGTTTCAGTAATCTAAAGAGGGATAATACTGGTCCCATCCACATGCGAAGTAACACCAAAACTCTCTAAGATATTTAGAAAAACTTGTTTCCACACCGAATATATAGAATCTGTGAGTCTAATGGTACGAGAGTTTTGATGTTAACAACCGGTAGTGTTGCGATAAAGGAAGACATGTTTTCTACTAAAAGAAAGCACCATCGGAAGGAAAAGAGATGTGATCAGATGTTACCAACAAAGATCACTTTCTAAGAGAAGTCAAGCAGCACCAGGGAAGGCCAGCTGCACCAAGAAAGATTAGGAAAAAAATAAGCAGCAGCAATAGAAAAAAATCAGCCGCTCATGGAGAGGCCAAGCGGCACCAGGGAAGGCCAAGTGGAACCAAAGAAGATCAGAAAAAACCAAGCAGCAGCAAAAGAAGCCGAGCAACACCAAGGAAGATCAGAAAAAACGAGCAGCAGCAGAAAAAAAAAAAAAACAGCGGCTCAAGGAGAGATCAAGCGACACCAGAGAAGGCCAAGCAGAATCAGGAAGATTAGAAAAATCAAGTGGCACCAAGAGAAGCCGAACAGCACCAAGGAAGACCAAAAAAAAATGAGCAGCAGCAAAAAAGACCCAGCAGCTCAAGGAGAGAACAAGCGGCACCAGGGAAGGCTGAACGGCAACAAAGAGGGGAGGTCACCTTGGAGGAAGGTGAGGTTTTAGTGGTGGGTGGCTATGGATCAATGTCTTTAGTTAGGGTTCCTACTCTGATACCATGAAAGAAGGGCAAAAGAACTTGCACTCTATGGTTTCATTGATCAATATATATAGAGTATAAGATGTTCATATACGGAAACATAGGCTAGCAATAATACAGCAAATATATGGCAACATAGGCCAACAATAATACAGCAAATATATGGCAACATAGGCCCACAATAATATTGCAATAAAACAGCAAATAATATCATAAAAACCTCCACTATATATGAAAAGAAATATGCAATCCTAACATTTATTTTTCTTTATTTAGATCTCAGTCATACTTTTCTGGTGCATGCTCCTCTTTCTGTTTCTATCTATAAGAGTTGTTGTTTCTCCCCAGTTTTATGTGGAGAATGGCGAGCTATCATGCCAAATGTACCAACGGTCTGCAGACATGGGTCTTGGTGTGCCATTTAACATTGCATCGTATTCACTTTTGACATGCATGATTGCTCAAGTTTGTGGTATGTTATCTTTGTTTCCACAGAATTTGTTGAATTGTTTCATACTTAAGAGACTGATAACTTCAAATATTCATAAGCTGCCTGGGTATGATTTTATTTTGATGCTAGCAAGTCAATACATCTGAATATGATTGCTAAAACTGGCTATTTATCATTATGCATGATCCACTTGTTAGAAAATACATAGTTATTTCAGTGCATTACACATTTTAAGAAGAGTTTATGGATGCCAATATTTAATGGTTTGATATTTTGGGAGGATCTTTGGGAGTTCCATGTGCTGAGGTGTACATTATCTGAAAATACTGCATTATTGATAGATGGAAATGAAAAAGAACTGAGGTCCTAGACAAAATTGATGGTCGAGATTTTAGTCATGATTATTTTTGTTTGCCTTGGATTTACTGTACAAAATAATAGGGATAATGCTTATCTCGTAGAATAACAGTTGGATAGATGAAATCAAGAGGTTGTCCTGGGTGTTATTGACTTGCCTTGGTGACTTGCAGGACGATGCTTTAAAATAAGGCCCAAAGTATTGTATGGTTCGGAATCTTAGGCAACAAAAAGAATGTGTAATAGTGCTCTTGATTGGAACCTTACAGAAAACAAAGATCTGGGAATATCTTATTAACATTTTGCTGAAATTTTCAGCAACAAGAAACACGGCCATGCCATGGAGGCAATAAACCAGCCCCAGGTTGACGAAGATCCAACACCCTCCACCTCCTAAAAAAAAGGTGTAAAAAAGGAAGTGGTGGAAGAAGAACAAACTTAGAATCTTATCCAGCTATTATGCATCTTGTTCAATTTAATGGACACAGCATAAGGGAAAACTAGGATCCATTTTCTTTGTTGGGTGTGGGGGGCGTAGTTAATAAACAGAAAGGGAATGCTAGAAGTGGTCGTTGACCCTATTTCCATTTTTATCTTTCACCTTTTTCCCCTCTCTTTTATTCTTCTTCTTCTTCTCTTTTTGTTTCTCCTCTTCTTTTCATTTTTCCTTGTTTTTGGTCTTTAGCTTAAGTCTTCTGAATGATTTGGTTATCCATTTCTCTTTGGATAAACCTTGGCTTTCAATTACTGGCTTGATATTATTTGTTGTGTACTGATACTTTTCCTAGTTTCTGTCTCTAACTTTTCTACATTAGCCTTGACAAGGTTTGGATTTTCTGCATGGCAATATGATTATTTGCGACTCCCAGGGGAAGAGAATATTGGCATGAAAAAACAAAGGAAATTCAAATTGCAGTGCATTGACAACTCAGAATTTGAGCATGGTTGACTACAAGTAATCAGGATACTGTCTTGCTTTCTAGAGATTACTTCTCTGACTCTTTCCAAATGTCTATTGAACCATATGGAATGTCAAGCTCTGTTCTTTTTTAGCTCTTTCACACAGCAGTTGTTAGCTCCAAGCTAATAATCAAGGTTGCAAGACCGGAGACACCAAATTATAACTTTGAAGCTTGTCACAGTGTCCAGGTGAAGGAAAGAAGTGCATGATCCATGGTCAAAGATTTGACTGAAAAGTGCATTTTCATTCAAACTTGATGCTCTAGGATTCCAGATGACCAGCCAAAACAAAGGCTTGGAGCTTGCAGGAAGCCTTAATGTGCCAGCAGTAATTTGATTCCTCATTTAGGATCTTCATCATATCTATCTAAATAAGCCAGTTTAAGCATAGATAGCAATGAGATATTATGGGCTTGTCTGTGGAAGGTCTGAAGGATGCTTAACGGTGTTTGCTTGCATGTTTAGTTATCTACCTGTTGGTATGAAGTCTGTTCCTTGCTTTAGTGCATATTCCACTTTATATTTAGCTGTTCAAGCTATCATCTACTACTATCAGTATTTTTTGAATTATTTCTATTTTGGGATTTGGTAGGCAGGTTGGGTTTTGGGGGACAATTTATAGAATTTGTTGGGCTGATGAAAATCTCCTTGGTTCCTGCTTTTCCCCCACCTGTGCAAATTAGGTTATGGGGTCCAACTAGGATGCATAATGCATATAGAACCATGGATATAATCTGTTGTAGTTATTTGAAGCCATTTTCCGTATAAAATCATCTGATGAGATTGCTATATATTCATGACCCTTTTCCTTTATGTTGTCTAGATACATTTGTTTGTCTCCTTAACTGGACCCCTGTGCTTTTTGCTATTATTTTGCTTCATCGCTTTTTTCTATATGCAGATCTCTTGCCTGGAGATTTTATCCATGTTATAGGAGATGCTCATGTTTATAGAACTCATGTGAGGCCTTTGGAAGAGCAGCTTCAAAAGCAGCCAAAACCATTCCCAGTGAGCAGTGCTATGTAAATTATTTTAATAGTAGAATTAAGTAGAATAAAGAAGAATTGGTTCTGAAGTTAATTGTAGCCTTCCAGATATTCGACTTTATATTACCACTCAATTTTCCATTATCAAACACAGATTTTGAAGATCAACCCTTTGAAGAAGGATATTGAGTCCTTTGTTGCATCTGACTTCAAGCTTGTTGGGTACGATCCTCACTACAAGATAGAAATGAAAATGGCAATATAATGCCTTCAGCTTTGGAGAAGAGAACTTGTCTTACTGTTCTCCATAATTTGGTCGGAAGCATAGTTTATAGAGGTAACTACTCTTTCACAGCCTTCTTTGTTTAGTAAGTTATCTTAATACTACCAGTTAATCAAAAGTTAGTTATGAACTTTATGTTACAAACTTGATCTAATAATCGTGGGTCCAATACAAGCTGGCAAGCTTAGGAGAGGGTTCTCTTAAACTTGCTTTGAGGGAGAAAATGGCTTGACAGCCAAAAAACATATCCACTTCTAGATTTCGCAAGCTTTGGCTCCTGACTGAAGGCTTGGGGCAGGGTGTACCTAAATAAAATTTTTCATTGCATCAAAATAAAGACTTATGATGGAAAGAAGTATCATTTCCTGGGAGAATGTTATGATTTCCATCGCTCATACAAGGTAGAAATAAATTTTTTAATAAAATATTTTCTGTATCATGCTTCCCCCCACGTGTCAGGTACAGCTGCATGCCTGTTTGTGGAGGGGCCCTTAAAATATTAATCAAGAGGTCTTTGCTCCATCGGCACATATATTTCTAGAAAGTGATCAGCTTATAAGTTTCTGAAAGATGATACCAAGAGATGACTGAAATTATTCTCTTTGTTTTGATTTCTGGCTCATCAGTCTAACTTTTGTCCATGATCCTGACATTTTATGATGGAACTCTGGCTTTCTTTTTTTAATTTGAGCCTGTCTGTGAGTTCTGATGTCCCAGGGAAGAAGAATGTCTATGTGCCTATCTGATCTTATGTACTACCTTCAGTCATGCACTTTGTGTTAAACAGGGGTAAATGTTTGTGATCGTATGTCTTATATTTTTCCTTACTCAAAATCTAATGAGCTTCCATATTATTGAGATTGAATTAATTGAGCTGCGCAAGTGTCACTTATGTCACCGAGGGCTCTCATCCTGGGTATTTTTTGGAATGGAAGATCAAATCTAAGGTCTTTACAAAGTACTTTTGATCCATTTTTGCAAGGCGATATCAAGCCACGATGCTTGCCTTATTGTGCTGTAGCTAATATAAACAGTGTCTCTGAGCGAGCTGATTGAACTAGTGGGAGCTTAATAGAAGTCAAGCAGGGCATTGATTTTTGGCTGTTCAGAGACAACCATCTACCCAATAAATAATTCAACCAGAGAGCTTAATGCTTTGAGGCAAATGCTCGCCATTCAGTTTTTCTTTTCATTTTATTTTATTTTATTTAAATACGAGCACAACTACCTGACAATTATCTATAGGTCATCATATTATGATTGTGAATTCGAGTTCCAAACATCCGGTTGCCTGTTCATGAGTTTTCTTTTATATTCATTTTCTATCTAGCCGGTAGATTGATAGTTTTTGTCTTTTCATGGTAATATAATTATCGTGTTGGTGTATCTAATTCTATATTGGCTATGCACCAGTATATGTTGGATGCTTGTATGGTCATTCCTTCAACCACTTTCCATTTGGTTTTTTTATGTGAGAATCTGGGTTATAAAAGGTATGAGCGAATCCAGTTTATGGTCCATGTGAATTAGAGATGTTATAATATGGGTTTGTTTGGTTGATTATAAGTTACTTGTAGTATTTATGATTGGATTTATAATATTTGTGAGTAGATTTGAATGGATTTGAATTTTTGATGTGGTAGAGGAATCTAAATAGCTCCTTTTAACTGGCTTTTTTTTTGATGACGAGCACTTTTCCATTTCCTCTCTCTCCCCCTTTCTCCCCACCTCCTTTCTAATCAGTGATAGAGGAAGAGGAGATGTTTCTCTCTAATGGAGGATGTGGACGTGATGGGGGCCAAGGGGTTGGTGGATGAGGGTTTGGATTAGAAAGGAGGGTTGAGGACAGAAAAGTTTCTGGGTTGCATGTAAGAAGAGTTAGGGGTGGGGTGAAGACGTGGTCGTTGTCAAGATGGGAGGTGATGACGGGTGGTGCGATTGTTTACTCATCCATGATGGTTGGTGTTGTTGTTTGGCATTCTCTTTTGTAGGGCATTAGCTCTGAATTAGTATGACAGCTTAGCTTGATTACCTGAGTCTCTAATGTAACCTTGTAGCTCTGTAGTTTTACTTCACAGATGAGAAAGGAAAGAGGTTTGGCCCGATATTGGCTTGTAGACCCAAGGGAAGAAACATTGAAAGGCTAGTCGAACATTCTAAGTTTCTAGCCGTACTTGAACCGTCTAACCCAAATACTGGTACCACGCCGAACTGCAAGTCTGTACAAGAATACGTAATAGAAAAGATAACATCTGGGTACATCAAATAGTTATATCTAAGTATCCAATTCATTTAGATATATTAATAATCAAAAGGCCCTATGATGTTTTGAGTGATTGATTAAGTTTAATTTATTTATAAATCATGAAATTATGTTTGATATAACTGACCCGGTATTTTTTATAAATTTTGAGTCGAGTATATTATTGTGAATGGTTGATCTCTGTATCAACCAATTAAACAAACACTGCGAGTTTTTTTCCGGGGAGAGACGAATGTATTGCGGGAATTTGGAATTTGGATTCGAGAAATTTAGGGGAGGATGAGCGGTTGGGTGCTGCTGTTATGGCCACGAGACGCCGTTATTTTGCCGTTAGCGTCAGTTGGCAGCCGCCTGCTTGTCGTTTTGACCTTTTGTTGTGTTTATTTAAACATACTAAATAAATAATAATTGGGTAACACAAAATCTTGTATCAAACTAAAAGAAAAAAAGTTAAATTACAATAGATAATCTTTTAAATGCAATTGCCTATCAATAAATATCAAATATCTTCATCTAAGTGCTTCGTTGATCTTGTAAGTTTTGGGCGTTTATATTTAACAATTGAGAGAAACGAAATCTTTGTATCAAACCATAGGAAAAGATTTAAATTATAATAGATAATGTTATACATGCAATTTCCAATCAATAAATGTCAAATATATTCGATTTAAGTGTTTTGTTGATTTTGTAAGTTTCAGACGTTCGGCCACTGTATTTGACAATCAAGAGAAATAAACTTACGAATGTATTGAATCAACGCATGCGAAAATAGATTGATTGAACTTGACTGACAGCATGTAATATGATATTCACCAGCACATGATGTATCTACATTCTATTTATAATAAATCCCTACCGTGCCTCTTCAATTGGTGTTAAAGAACAACATTCTTAACCTGTGAAAACCTTTTCAAGCTGGTGGTCAACTCTTAATTAGCTGGTTGGCATCCCTCGTCACAAGGAAGAGCTCCATGTTTTTTTTTAAAAAAAAATCTAGTTGTATCCCTCATTTGTTACTCGATTTTTTGAAGTTCTGATGTATTAGAGTCAAGAAGCAGAAAGATCAAAAAAGAAATACCTTCTATCTGATCAAATCATTATCAAAAGATTAAAATTTTTACTTGTTTCTATTATCAATTCCTAATTAATATAGACATAATATTTACATCAGACAGGGACAAGGATTCTTAATTATAGAGCTTCCAAGGAACTTAAGTGAGACACATTTACAAAACATTGTAGAGGACAAGAAACGAAGACTCAGATGTCAACCGAACGGATCGCATGAACATTTCCGTAACAGCTCATTAACAGGTACAAAGGCATAAAGCTGAGGAGACTCTGCAGCTTGTTATCCAAACACGACAACCAACCATTTCCTTGGTTCATTTTATGATGAGCTAGTGGCTCATCGATAAAAATGGTTGTATGGTACTAAGTTCACCACAACGGGCTTGAGCTTGAGGACCACGCTTTTGCTTTGTTCCAAGGCCCGGTCCTCCAGAATTACAACAAATAGTGAGCTTGAGTTCATAATGGAAAAAATGAGAGCTTTTTTTATCAAAAGCAATATAACAAGATAAGTTATGAGAGGGAGAGAGAGATGAGTTTTGAGATGATCTTGGGAGCTTCGGCTTCAAACGGATCAAGGAATATCCTTTGCAGGCTTGAAAAGATGAACCACCAAAGCGTACACCCTTTAACTTTCCCACTTATTCTGAACAATGTCCAAACCCCTTGTGCTCAGCTTCTCTCAGCTGTTCCACGGGCTGAAAGGTTTGCATACAGACAATGCCCAAATCAACGACCACCACACTCACAAAATACATTACTGGCATCAAAAATCCCCACAAGACTTCGTAGCATTTCTAATGCAGCACCTGTTGCACCACGCACAAGCCGGCCCCAACACTCAGATGCCAAGACAAGGCGGTGTACGTGGATTTTAGAGGAAATTGATATGCCTCATGCATGCACGTGTATTTTCAACAGATACAAATGCACAAATTTGCTAGGATAATATGACAGAAGATCTTCAATTGGGTCAAAAGATGAAGCCAGCAGCAGCAAGCAAGCCTTTTGTAATTTATGATGGCTGCAATGAAATGATAAGAAATGCCCACACTCATTCTATATGTAAATCTGTAACACGAGGAAAAAGAGGTGCACACATATGAAACCCCAACAGAAGAAAAGGAAATTTCTCATAAAATAAATATAGACGACACCACCTCCGTGGTACTTTCCAAAGACGCAACATGAAAGCCCTAAATCCATAACATCTCCAACACAGAGACCAGTCTGAAAAGACAAGATGTTGACCTCTGACTAAAAAATAAGTATTATTATGATCTGATCAAACGAATCCAAGCATTAGCAACAGTCCAACATGCAAGCAGCAAGCAACCTTTGAAGCCTTAATGTCAATAATTTAAGAAACCTGTCCACCCATATGTACAAATGCTACTTCCTTGCCCGGTCAACCTGCAGTTCCAATCACAGAACGATTGAGAACTTCATCAGATGAATCTGTACTTAGAAAATTAAATCACAAAGAGCAATAAATTACTCGCTCATAGCAGAGGTAAAGAATGATCATTGTGATTAACTGCATTAATTACGTATAGGTCTTCATCGCCTCCGAAAGGAAAACTATTGGTATTTCTAATTTCATCACACATAAAAGTGCAGAAGGTAAGATTGACAATCTTGGCCCTTCAAGTAAGAACCAATACTTTAAATCATCTTTTCAAATTATGGTTGTTATAATATTATAACTGCCAAAGGTTTCAGAAACATCGATTACGTTAAACATGTACATAATCATATTTTAATAACAACCATTACATTAAACATACATTAAACATGTACATAATAATCTTATTTCAATAACAGCTGTTTAGACATATTTTTGCTAAAACAGTGTTATATAACAACAAAACAACCATTAGTTTGCCACTTTCCCTGTTCCAACCAATTAAAGTATTATTTATGAATTTAATTATTTCAGTCCAGAAAAGAAAAGTTTAATGGGCAGTGAGACATTAAAGACCATAATTCTACCATCACTGTCCATAATTTATAGTTACAGCTAATAAATGGCTATCATTAACAACCATATTTTGTCTAAGAAAACCAAAGATTATTCAATGGCTTGGGGAAAAACCAGCCATTATCACATTACAGTGGCAAATAACACTTTTAGATGGCTACTTTATCAGGGCATATCAGAATTCTCAAAATCGTGTGCACAGTATCATGAAGCAA
The DNA here is from genome assembly GCF_000442705.2 of Elaeis guineensis. Taxonomy (NCBI): domain Eukaryota; kingdom Viridiplantae; phylum Streptophyta; class Magnoliopsida; order Arecales; family Arecaceae; genus Elaeis; species Elaeis guineensis. The sequence goes on from NC_025998.2 coordinate 129,948,267, forward strand.
TTAAACACTTGCAGGGCAAGAAACTGTAAGAATATTGCCTATATTGACTAGGGATGGCAGTGGGGCAGGTATTTCCAGATACCTGACCCATCCCAAATCCTAATAGAACCCATTTAGCATACCCTATAAGGTTTGGAACGGGTTTTGGATTTAAAATTTAAATCCGAATGGATTTGGCATGGGTTTGGCTTTTACCCCGGGATACCCACTACCCAAACCCGTCATATAAATAAATACCAACATAAAAACCTAACCGTCATCTAAGTTTCCCTATTCAGCCGCCACTCCAAGCCTCCCACCCGATTGAGACTCCCCTGGCCATCGTCTACGGTTCCCTATTTGGCCGCTCCAAGTCTCCCACCTGATTAAGACTCCCCTAGCCATCGTATAAGCTTCCCTATTCGGCCGCTTAAGCCTCCCACCCGACTAACACTCCTGAGGGTGGAAAAAACAAAGAAAAAACCCAGGGAAAACAAAGGAAAAATCAAGAAAAACAAAGAAAAAGCAAAACAAATGGAAAGGTAAGACCTTCTCCCAAATAGATTGATCCTTTTTTTTTTTCTTTTCGTTTCATTTTCCTTTCATTTCATTCTCTTTTTTCAAAGATCTGGAGAAAGGAGAGCACCTGAGGGAGATCAAGGGGGTTTCTTAGGTTCCACTTGGGGTTTTTTCTTGGACATATGAGATTTTGTGGGAGTTGTGGTGGTGTGAGTTGGTCCCTTAGGGTTTTGAGAGCTTAATCTTGGTAGAAGCATGATACTTCATGTATTGGGGATTTTTGACTGAAAGGATTCTTCTTTGGCTCCAAAATTTTCAATTTATGGAGTTCTGTTCTCATGATAATATGAACATGACACCAAATCCATCAGGCGGGTTCGGGTACCCAGGGGGTATACCAATTTTAAATGGGACAGGTTTGGGATTTCTGGTAGAATTTGCAACCAGGTTAGGGACAGGGTCCAATGGTAAGATTTTAAACAGGTTCGGATATGGAAGGGCAAATTTTGCAGGTACCCCATCCATTGCCATCCCTAGTGTTGATGAAAGCAAGTCAACAAAATTGGTCCAACAAAATATGTTAGACTGCTGGAAAGATTACATGTAAAATCTCTCCACTTCTACAAGATTGAGAATCATTTAGCAGGGTAAAGAGCTAAGAAAGGCTACTTTCTTGAGCATTTTCATGAGAGTACAACGACTGTCGATAGACTCATTGATATAATAAATTTATCGACACATGGCAAAAGGTAACAGGTCAATGCCGAATCTGTATTTGCATATATGGTAGAAAGTTACCTTAAAAGTTGCTCCAATTAGATTTTTAATCAGTTATTCTCAAAATCCTCATAACTGACGCCTTCAGAAATAGAATCTAGTCTCCTATTTTCTCCCTCTAAAATAACAAGGGAAGATATTAGTAACCAAACTCAAGACAGAGAGGCAAAAATAGGAAACTAAGAATATCACCTTTACATTCTCCAGGAGAACTCGAGAAGTTATTTGCTTCAGCTGGAAGGAAAGGCGACCTGCCATAATTCTCCAATATATCTATAAACACAAGAAAAGCAAGTCATTTATAGTGTTCAGGGGAAAACGTAGATGGGATACAACAACTATACTTAAAATGAGGTTATCGAGACACACCAGCACTCTGAGTGAAGTGATCCGCTAAATCTGAAAAGCTAAAATTTCGAGGAATCTGGCTTAAAAATCCGAATGGCTCATCTGGGAGTGGATCATTCAATGGTTGTCCGGTCAACTCTGAGCTGCTGAAGGATCCAGCAGGCGGATCTGCAATTGGCGGTTGTGCTTCTAGAAAACTGCTATCGGCACAGAATGAAAATTCAGAATTGCCTGAATAGCTAGGTTCTGACTTTATAGTCGTCCCATTAATTCCTTGAAGCCTTCCCATGGCTGAGTTCTGTGTCGACAGCAGGCTTGTTGAAGTGTCCATGCTTCCAGTAAGAACAGATGCATCATTACCAAGCTGAATGCCTGTTACTGCAGGCCTACTATTTAACATGGCACCAGCAGCACCTCCATTGCAAAGCATGCCATCTGGCCTTGAAGATGTAGATGCATGTTCTGATAAATAGCATGACGGTGTTTGATGCACTGAAACAAGTGCAAAGATGCAATGTTTATTTTTCACACAGTAATACTGACATGATGAAATTAAGCAGTTAGCTGTGAATGTGTTTATGAGAATCAGCAGTACCCAAGTGACACAAGACAGAATTGCAATTAATGAAAAATCCCAATAACCAAGGCTGACTTCTAAATTAGTAGTATACAGCTCATGTTAGGCATGTGACTAACTCAAAATGGTTCAGATTTATCCAACCATATCTGTTTCTGAATCCGAAGTGGATCTGATTCAGATAGAAATTTTGATATAAGATCAGAATTTGGATAATTATTTGATATCTTAATTGATCCAGACCCAAAATTGGATATTAAATGCTTTTTGCATCCAGAATTCTCAAACATATATATAAGTCAAGATTTGAACCAATACTCTCTAGATTAAATGGCAAGACCTCCACCACCAAGATACACCACACTCCTTATCACATTAAAGGAGTTTCTTTTAATTATTCAGATATATTCAGGTCATTAAACAATCACGTAATATATATTATGATATTTTATATGTTAAACATTATTTTTTTTATAAAATCTCCTTTTCTCATACTTTATTTTATTCCTTAAAATATTTTCAAAATTTTTTGTTGTTAAAAATAATTTAAAATCAACTTCTATGTATTCCTTTATTCATATATAACTTTTCTTACAAGCTCTCTGCAAATAGATAATCCATTATTTATGCTACAATTAAAAAGTGATAATGATATTTGATAAAAAAAAATATTACTATTTCTATATTATATTTTTATCTAAAATAATTTTTAATATTTGATATCTTCATGCAAATCTGGTCAAACCAGTGACCTGACCCTTGACCCAGTAGTTCTTCATGTCAATATCCTTGCTCAGCCATGTGTCATGTACAATCCACAAAGTGAATCTAATTCTTGTCCTTTATGATTATATAATTAATGTTAGTTTTCACCACCGAATTATACTAAAAATTTGGTTGATATCTGAATAGTATCCAGCTTATATCTGTATTAGGATAGAAAAAAATATGGATATAAATAATATCCAACTTTTATCTCCAGCCATTTAGAATAAATATAGATATGCTTAAAATCTAATTCATATCCTTATCGATTTAGAACAAACATGGATACTAATTTTGATATTTGTGTAATATCCATATTCATATCAGTATTTGTTGAAAAATATGACTACAAATATGAATATACCAATATCCGATCTGTTTTCAGCTCTACTCAAAGCCTAGAAGTATTTTTTGACAATTGACAATGACACCATCAAATGATGTTCAGGTTAGTTTCTTTGCCAACTGAGTGTCTATTACACAAGTTTTAAATGAACTCCTATTTTCTCATGGATATACTTCCTTTATTCCAACTCTGTCATTTTTGGCAGAAACAACTTACTCTTTGCCCCTTCAAGCTTGCCGGAAGTTTATTTGACATAAATGATTCCGGTGTCCTCAAAACAAATAAACCTGCCCCAACTTCCATATACAACACCCTAACAAGGTACAACCAAAGAGAGGTTTCAATGTGTTGAAAGCCAACAAAGAGATAAGCATCCAAACAAGACAACATTTACATCTCAAGGCATGAGTCTACTTTGTTTATTTCCCTTAAAAGCTAGAAAAAATTAAAGAAGTAGAGAAGAAGACTGCAAGCACAAAGAGAAATATCAGTCAAACAGCCTCATGCAACAAACTAGCACCTAACACATAAGACAGCATTCAGGTACCTCTACCGATATCAAAAAGATCCTGCACTGGAAATTAATAATATTTTTCTTTAATGAACTAGGCATTGCAAGTGTCCTATTTATGCATGGACCAAAATAGCAGCTGCGCACACAGAAGGGATAAACCAGACATGAACGTAATGTGAAAGTTGTAAATTAGTGACTGGCATGCAGCCTTAGATGTGTTGCCTCAGTAATGTGTCTGCCCCCAACAACTGTTTTACTATCTAATAAAATTACCCACAAGAAGCTGACCAACAATTATGTCATTCCGATTAGATTATGAAAAAAGAGGCATTACCCAACACTACCTCCTCTTAAAAAAGGGGGAAAAGAAGTAACTCCCAAATAATAAATAAAATAGAGCCTCAGCAAATAAATGAAGAAATAAGTAACAAATCTGACAAGGAACCTTAAAGTTAAATACAAGATGAAGGGACAACAACAGTGTTCGGGTCAGGTCAACCTCCCTTGCCAAGGCCCAACTGGTCGATCCGAATACAGGTAACACACTAGCAGGTTGCATTAACTTTGATGCAAACCTGTGGCAGACTGCATTACAGTGATGACAAGTGACGAATAACAGCAGCCCACAGCAGTGTGATGACATATGCTGACAACACAACGGGTTGCAACAGGGTGACAAGCAGTAACAACACTTAGAGTAAAGGTGATAGAAGCATCAGCAGCCAGTGAGTATGAGTATTCAAGGAGAGGGTTAGAGGATGTGGAAAGGATGGAGGAGACGGAAAAGGTGGAGTGTGAAGATGAGGAGAATGAAAGGATAAAGAGGGAAGAGGAGAGGAGAATAATGACGGCACAAGATGAGAGGACGGGAGCAAAATATGGTCCAGGCATGATACATCGCACCAGTTGGTACCAGTGCATACAAGGTATACCATACCACACATGTACAGAACCTGTATATGATATAGGAGGTGTACCAAGTCAGGACACCAAACCAAACCTCTGTACCAAGCATACCGAATTACTGACACTATACCAAGTTGCTCCTGGTACAGGATTCAGAACCGAGACGGTGAACCTTAGTCTAGCATATATGGCAACCCGGCAACGTGGGTTCACTCAATCCAAATCCAACTTGTCTCATCCGTGGATCAGCCTTGTCCATCTCAAATACCCTGTGGTGCATATGTGTCAAGCTATGAAGTGTTAAGTCGGGACAGTCAGGTTCAGTTACCTTGCTAAAGCAAATGGAATGCAAGCATCAAAGCCTTGAAAATATGGTGCTCCTTGCAACTAAATTATCTCAATTTTGACCTTTAAAGGATAATATAAGAGAAGTATGTTATGTCAGTTTGCATGCTTTATTGTTCTTGTCCGTCCATAGAATTCCAAGAAGTTTTATGAGCTCAATAAATACCTTTCAGGATCTCGAGAAACTTAGGCTAAGGAGCTCCAAACTGTAGGTTAAACCTCTCCCCCACCCCTAAAAAAAATAAATAAATAAAAGAAGAAGAAGAAGAGGTTAGCAAGTCAATTCACTATCATAGTTGGTCTCACTTTCTTTGTTTTGTTATGATCATTTTGTGCTAAGAAGCTACAACTTAAAACACATAGCAATTCCTGACACTCCCACCCCTCATAAGCGCCTTTTCAAAGAAACTAACATACTTATTAATGCAATATCTAGTAAGCAAGATATATATATCATTATGCTACCAGACAATAATTAAACCATTACAAATGGACGAACAAACAAGTTACTCGAAGAGGACCTGAAGCAAAGGTCGTTCTTATAGCTTTATATTGAAAAAATTGAAAGGGGGCTAGTTTACAATATTAGAAATGCTTTAATACCAAGTCTTCATGTTTTGCATATAGGGCATTTGATCAAAACCATTTTTTATTTAAAAAATTACCTTTTAATAAGTGCCATTTACAAATACTGATGCAGACAATCAAATAAAAACACCACTTTTCGACACAAATAACAGGTCATTTCTTATACATAATAATTTTTAACTACATGCATTTACTTAAATTGCCGATGAACCTTGGAAATACAAAACAAGAGCATATTGAAGGTTTTTGTGAGTTCTACTGAAAATTGATGATGAAAAGGAGCTTTAACACACTTGGTACTAAAAATTTTAAAATTGTTATAAACAAATAACTTTGAGCAAGTAAAGTTTAATAAGCAAGTAACACTCATATATCAGAATATTTTGTGATACTAATATATCTTGTCAGCTTCCACCTAAACTGAGAAACTGCCAGAATTGTGAAAATGGAAACCTCATAGAATCAAATGTAGATGAAGCCAAGTTTTAGAACCTTGGCTAAGAACCAAATTTTACGCAATCTCATGAATGTTGGAGCTTCCTGTCTAAAAGGGTGAGAAGACAACTGCCTCCATTATTCCCTCTCACAAAACAGATATTCTTAATGGATAAGATTTATTAAGGAATTAAATCAATATTGAGAAAATAATATCAAACTATTTTTATTTAGGTAAAAAGATGTAGTATTCATTGTTTTTCCTCAATGATCACTACAATGTATGTGATATATTTTAGAGAAAAACAATATAAACAATAACTCAACATCTAATAAATCAATCTTTGAGCATCTCATGGAGATAGACATCTCTGCTCAAACAAAATGTCAAATTTTAATCAGACAGAGAACGGAAGCTTTAATTTTTGAAAAACCAAAGAAAATATAGCCATATACAAACAAACCTCATTTAGTTTATGTGAAACTAATAACAAAAAGCAAAGGTACAGTTTGGACAAAAATATCAAAATAAGAAGAGGATGACAAATCTAGTTAAAACGAAAAGACACAAAGTGGAAGAAGTCATACATGGAGAAGAATTAGAGCCATTGGACGGAGGTATAGGAGCAACTCCAGATGGACATACTTTGTGCATGAGCTCAACTTGTTTCTCCAGAAGGTTGTTGAATACCATAATTTGGTTCTTAAGCATCAGTCTAACATGATATGCCTTGAAAAATTCTCGATTCTCTTCTTCTAGTTTTTGCCAAACTGGAAAGCAAACAAAAGATGCAGCCAATAGTAGAATAAGTTCATCTGATACACATGCTTAAAAAAGCAAAAAGCATGCAGCATCTTAAATAGAACAGTCAATGTCCTAAATTGATATGTTAGCATATTGTTAGCTTTATTTTGGCAGAAAGTTTGCTTGTTACTTAAGACAAAGTCATGCCTTACTGTCTTAGCTTATAACATTTGGAAATCATAAGGAAAGTTACATTTCTCTCTCCATCAAGTTGATTCACAGTGTGATTTACCAGCATAATGAAAATCACATGAATCAATGGTTGAATAGTTATACAGTGTGATTTATCAGCATAATGATAATGTTATTGCAGACACCTATAAATATCAAGGCAGACTAAGAGGAATTTTAAGGTAAGTCAACCAAATTTGAGCACAGCCAATTCTAAATAGGTAAACATTGGAAAATAGTGCAACATAGAATCCTAAAAAACAAGCAAAATGCACAGGAATATAATAATGGTTTGGCAATTGCTCTTCAAATATAAGAGTCTGATTCATTATAATTGTCGCTCATCAAGTTCTGACGACATGCAAGAAATATATGGTGGAACTCCTTTAAACTCAAAAAAAAGTTTCTTAGAATACAAATATTCTTTATATAGCAGAACCCATACATCTTGATCATTCAGAAGACAAGAATGTTCTTTGTTCTTTACTCAGTGTCTGACAAGAGATCTATAAGAAATATTTTTGTTACTACAAACCTTTTTTATATATAGAATTACTACAAATGTTTTGACTATTCTCATAAGATGTACCATGTTTCTTTCATATTATCTACAGAAGCATACATATGGCCCCATATGTGGCATATTTTACGCCATTAATTTTCTTGATTAATTGTGGCCATACATCATCGTTACTTCCACCACATGCCTCATCATGTCCGTATTATCCGACTCCACTTACAATTAACAACTGTCAGAAAATAAATGCTTGCAACATTCATATGCAAGGACTTCGTCTTTTTAAAACAAAGATCAAACAAACCTACGTTTATTCTGTTTGTGAACAAAAAAAAAAATCAGCAGCTAGTTGATTCCAATTTGAGTCTAACCATCTTTTGCTCTACAATCCACAAAATAAATCCCAGTTACACAAAGATGCTTGGAAATGTAATTACCAAGTTCAGTGAAACTAGGTTCTATTTTTGCCTGAAGAGAGAGTGTCTCAACCACTTCTTTTTGATTCATATACAGCTGAAGACAACGCTCAATAAGATTTTGAACCTGAAATAGAAAATAAAAAACATATGACACAACATTAACGAAATCACAAGTTGCTTTGTTCCATACAATGAAAAATGAAGGTCTATGCTTGGGATGTCTATTAAAGGAAGCTAGCTACTGAGTAAATTAAGATAGTGAAAAGTGTACCAATATAAATTATTGTAATAAATGTAAAATACACTTTCCAACCAGAGAATTATAAAAAAAAGGGTAGCCCAAAACTGAAACATATAGTTGCTTTAAGCAATTATTTAGCTACCAGAAATAGGAATAACAAAGAACAAACCGAGAGGCTAGAAGATTTTCTCTTTATTTTTTAATAATATCGAGGATTATTACATGAGATAAGAGGGCATCAAGAATCAAAGAAATGTAGTTCATATGATGCAAAATAAGAAGGTTAACAAGCTATGACAGATGGTGCTGCATAATCTAGCAACTCGATCATGGCATGGTGCATAGCAGGACCGAAGAAAGATATGCTTCAAGAGGAGCAAAATATGAGCTCTGTGCCATAGGCAGTAGGCTAAGGAAATAACTGATGCAGCAAGATACTCTTCTACCTGGGGGCAGAAGTTAGCTATGAAAAGAGGATTCTGTAGCATGCAAAACTTTTTTCCCATATGATTACATATTAACCATATTAATACAAAAGGTTACATTGTCATATATATCCTAGTTCATCGATTTGAACACTACAGAACAAAGCAATCCCAATTGACATAAGTACACTGCAATATAAACGAATAAGGCCTCTACATGGAAAGTTTTGTGAGATATAAAGATGATGGAGGTAGATATGTCAAAATTGCACTCACCATATGAAGAAAATAGATATTAATTTTCTTGAACTCCTTCCACATCTCTTTCATGAAAGGAAAAGCAATTAGTAACAGCTAGGTTAATTACAAACAGAAATAGAACCTAATATTAGAGTTTAAGACAAGCACCATCCTTTCTATTTTTCTTGATCGAATAAGTCATAGCACATGAAAAGCTTCGAGTAAGGTCGGTCATACCGACTTGTAATACCTGTAAGAGTACAATACAGAGGTTTGTTTTGGTGTATGAGCTGAACTAGTTCACACCGGTCTGAATTGAGCAAACCGCCCTATACCACCCAAAACCAGTGTGTACCGTACCATACCAACTCGTACCATCCAATTTCAAGAGGTACGATGATAAATGCGAGGGGGAAAAGTCACGAGCTATCTCAATAAAGGTGCAAACTATACCAATACCAATTGTACTGTACTAGATCAATAAGCTACATATTACGGACCTTAGCTTGGATCGATAGTAAGCACCTAATTGAAACATGAAACACTAATCTATCTTACAATTGAAGAAAAAAAAAATGATACACAACAAAGCTAACAATCACCTATGATCCCATGAAGGTAAATTAGAATTGTTTTAGATTATAACAATAATTACAACAAAAACAACAATATTAAAATAGCAATAATAGTTTCACAACAAGATGACCAAATAAAAATAAATTCACACAGGATATATTGTATGATCCAGCAAATTATGAAGCAGAAAACTTGTAGTGGATTGCAAATAATTAAGTCAGTAAAGAAATAAAAGACAGTAAAGGCTTAAATTATCACCAATAAAATATGACTTAACAAAGAAAGAATCAGAAAGTAAACTGAAAAGCATATTAGAAGTTTAGAAGCTTTCTTACAAGTTGGATATCTTGACGGGACACCTTTCGCACTTCTCCACCAGACATCTTGCCTTCTTATTCTTAAGAAATTCAGCAAACACGAGCAAGACTTCCACGAAACCTGCTCAGCAGCGTCTCAGCAGGCATGGAAAAGGCAAAATATTAATACTTAACCCAAAATCCTGATGAAAAAATTAAACCGACCGCATCAGCTACCGTGGCCAGCGGATCCCTAAATTGAGGAAAGCGCTAAATCTTTTGTATCGGGCAAAATTATCGATCAAAATTTAAACTTTCAAAGGATAAACATATTATTACAGCCATACCAGTTGCGAAAAACCAATTATTGGCAAAGTTCATCTACTTCGGAGTCAAAAATGGATAAAAACAATACAGACTAAAAAACTAGGTTCTCTGTGGACGATCAGTCAAACGCAAAAATTTGAAAACGTCCTTCAAAGATCAACGGTAACCTAACTCTCGTTGGAACCCAAATTCAAAAAAAATACTCATCCATAGTCCCTTAAAAAACAAATTAACCATATGAAAAGATGGAATTCCACGAGACAGAAATTTTGCACCACCATAGAGATCAATCGGAGGAGAGGAATTACCACCGTCGCCGAGGTCGTCCAATCTCCTCGACCGAGATCGTCGCTCTTAATGCCACCACAATATCTATAAGGTTTATCCTCGGATATATCCGTCGAGTCGGTTAGGGCATCGAGAGAAAAAAAAAAAAAAAAGAAGAAAAGTGGAGAAGAGATGCAAGAGGAAAGAAACTTCCAGAATAAGAGGTGAGTGCCCCGACCTAAAAGAGGAAAGAAAAAGTAACCAACGGGAGCGGAAAGAGCTGCAACCACACGTGCGACGTTTGTCCTCTTTGGACAACTCTATTTTTTTGTCTCGCTAGACGACAAAATCTATTACCAGGTATTTAAAATATAAACCATGAATTATGTGCAAGAAAACCTAAATAAAATTAAAAAATTAAAAATTAAAAATAAAACAAACGAATATGCAAAACAGACGTAAAATTGTTTTTTCTTTTTTAGATAGAAACATAAAATTATAATGTTAGAACCTCTATTTAGCTCATAAAAAAAAACTTGATAAACAAAATAGACATAAAATTATGATATTAAGCCTCTTGACCAACCACACAAAAAATTTTTATCATCATCTAGTATGAAAAAAATAGTGCTCTCCTCCTCTTTCTGTCGACCGAGTAGCTTCATATCTCTCTTTTGTCGAATACGAGCCTATTGATTATCCTTTACATTGCGTGCGAGTCTAAACTAATGCATCGATAGTTCCAAAATGAATATCATAAATTGAACCAGCATTAGTGCGAGTGATGTAATATATGTGAAATTGATTGAATTATGAGTAACTATACTGATAACATCTAGATATAAAAATTATTTTATGTGAGTGGTCAATGTTTTTGATTATTTTTAAAATAAAATATGATTGATTTAAATCATCAAATTGCAATCAGATGAAAAGTTAGATATTACTTTTTTAAATGATATAAATTTGATAGACGATAATAATCCATGAACCTTTATTTGATAAAATACTTTTGTTTGTGGGCCCTTTCCTATCCATATCAATCATTTATCATTAAGCATGCACAAACAATATTACCTACTAAAAAAAAGTATGCTTAGGAAAGAAAAATCATGATGTCAGTCTCCTATATAACCACAATCCACATTTATTCTATATGGTAGTTATTTCACTTCATTTTATCATGAAAATAATTGCATAGCTAGATGTCACTTATGTATATGAATAAATGATGGTGTTACTTTGCAAGATTGGAGAGTAAGAGAAGAAAACATGTCTTAACTACGAGCATCTCTTCAAGGGCAATAATCACTCTGTTCTATGCATGCCTCATGTCTAAATATAAATTTAGATAGGCCTTATGCCATGTTATTTGGTCATTGCATAATAATTTTATCTCAATAGAATAAAATTTTTAGGCACTTTAAAAAAATAGATGATACACGTGCAATACATGTCAATCCAATACATAATAATCATGCATGGACTTTCTATACCAGGATAAAATGATAATTAGTTGAGGTATAAGGAATTGAATCTCCTAAATATGATCTGGATCTTGTTTTGAAAATTTTAAACCTAAGTGTATTATTAGTTAAACTCCAAATATCTCTAAATTTTAATTATACAACTGATTCTAATTGGATTATTTTTTTTTTGAGAAATTGGATTTAAATTAGTTAGATCAAAGGCTCAGTTATTAAATACATCTTTTGAGAGAGAGAGAGAGAGAATGAAAAAAATTCTATTAATTCGTTTCCATAACAATATTAAATAAATAAAGTTTGTGCACAATCCAATAAAACAATTAAAAAGTCTTATTACTTTTAGTTCAAACTTCTGAGATGAAGCTAAGATCCATAAACAATAAAAGCATTCTATTTCTTTTTTCAAGAGGCTGATCTCCATCTTGGTGTTTTAATATCTAAATGTCCTAGCAATATTTTCATAGTTCATAGATATTATCTTAATGGAAGATTATATTCAAAATATTTTAATCTCAAAATTTTGTACAGCTGCACCAACCAAAGATATATATATATTTTTTCAAATTTTCTCTAAATATTGGTATAGAATGTTACATTAGTATGCATTGAGCCCCTCTTATCCTACCACCCTAGCATGATGGATGTTGTGCACACGTGTTAAGGTTACGAAACATTCCCTCCTCCACCGCATACAAGGTATTGTCCGCTCTTCCCAGGGACGCTGCCGCTTTGTACGCACGCGTATTCGGAGTTACGGTTTTGCCCCTCGGCCCCTCTGGGCAAAAGGCACCTCATGACTTAAGCACATGCACACATCAGATGTAGGACTATTAAGGAAGCCTCCCGCGGTCTGCCCACAACACACCTGCCCACAACAATGAATATTGTCAGAGAGCTAGAGGATACATTGATAATTGAAGAATAATGCCATGACGTATATGAGTTCCATTGAAAGCATCAGACGTTTTAGCTGCTTTGCAATATAGAGGAAGATATTTCTTCCATCCACGGTACCAACAAAGCCATCAACAACTTCTTGTCAAATCATGGCCGTTCTGCTTCTAAGATGGTTATGCATAGATTATCAAGCAAATTGATGAACACTAAATTATATTCAATTATAAATAAATTGTTGGAGAATTGCATTCAATTCATATATCTATTTATGATATAAATAAAGGAGCAATTGGTGGGGCAACTCGGGCACAGAGGATTGTAGGGAAGTATATGATTCTTGTAATCATATTATGACATAAATATATATACAAACTATTTATTTCCTTACAGTGGTAATGCAAGAACTCTAACCAATGTTCTGAAAATAAAAACTTTAAAATATCTTTAACTATTGATACCAATTTGAAATGCTATTGCTTTTTTTAATTAAGATGAGTCAACTACCACTGTCATTCCTTATGCCATCTGCTCATGTAGAAAGCTGAAACATGTGTGAGGGAATGTATGGTTGCTTCAAAGAAGGTACTCTACTATAATTTATTGTCACAATAAAAAATACTTGAGGGCATTGATGAGATACCTTGTTTTATTCTCTTTGAAAAAGGAATAGAAGGAGTTACTTCCTTGCAACCACGTGTTAGAACTTCACACGTAGCACGGTTATCCTCTTGAACAACCCTACTTTCATGCCTTGGTTTGCCTATTAGGTCACGATAAGATCTCTTAATCAAATATTTAAAGTGTAAAGCCTGGATTGTATGTAAAAAAAAAAAAAGAAAATAGAAAATAGATAAAAATAAAATAACAAACTCTGATATGGAAAATAGGCATAAAATTTGTAATGCTAGGGACCTTGTTGAGCCCATGATCCCTATATTATTTTGAAAATTTTGAAATTGAGTATATTGTTTGGGTTGCACTAGTTAAGCTCAAAATACTTCTGAATTTTAATTATATTACTGGTTCTAATTGGACTGATTTTTTTGAGAAATTACATTTAAATTAATTAGATCAAGGGTTCAATTATAAATACATCTTTTGAGAGATAGAGGATGGAAAAGAACCCTATTAATTCATTTTAATAACAATACAGACAAACAAAGGTTGTGCACAATTCAGTAGAACAATCAAAAAGATCTATTAATTCGAAACTCTGAGATGCAGCTGAGATTTATAAACAGCAGAAGAATCTTTTTTTTTTTTTCAAAAGGCAGATCTCCATCTTGGTTTTAATATCCAAATGTCCCTGTAATATTTTCATAGTTCATAGATATTATCTCGGTGGAAAATTATATTCAAAATACTTTAATATCGAAGTTTTAAAAAATAATTTAATGGCTACACCAACCAAAGGTATATAATTTATTTTCAAATCTTCTCCAAATATTGGAATAGAGAGCTGTATTAGAATGCATCAAGCCTCTCTCATCCTACCATCCCGGCATCATGGATATTATCCAGGAGCAGGAGGATGCATTGATAGTTGAGAATAATGCCTCGGAGTGTATGAGTTCAATTGCAAACATTATAGATTTCCACTACCTTTTGTTATAGGTAAAGGTATTTGCTATATTCATGGTATTATGATAGAATTTTATCTCGAAGTCGGATTGACTAGAGCTGAAGGGCAATCGTAGATCGACAACGGTATGACTTGCAAGAAAAGTTTCTAACCGACGATGATTACAATGGAGATCCTCTGATGTTCAAATTAGTATTTTAGACAATAAAAAAAAAGAGTAAACATATTAGAAGAAAAGAGATTTCATACCTTAGAGATCTCTTGTGGGTCTTTATTTATAGATAAAGGCTAAAGAATCATGAAAAGAAAAGAGAATCAGATAGTTAATCTTACTTTATTTGATGAGATTCGATTATTATCTTTCTATTATCTGGAGAGATATTTTTTGTTATTTTTTTTTATTTCTCCCGTGATTAATTGTTATGTTGTGATCGTTTGAATTTTCAAAGAGACGCTGGATTTTCAAATCAAATCAAACCCAGCAAAAAAACGTGGAGTTGGTCGATGGTATGGAATCAGCAAGATCCAGTCCTCATTTGCCTATGTCTTCGATTTGTATAAAACTACCCCCAACATATGGTACCAATAAAGCCATCCTTGACTTATTGTTAAATCATGGGCACGCTGTTTCCTAGATAGTTATGCAATGATTGTCAAATAAATTGATGAACATCAAACTATTTTCAATCATGGATAAATTATTAAAAATTTATATTAAGTTTCATGCATGTACGTATTTGTGATAAAAGATGAGCAGTTGGTGGAGTAACTCAGGCACAGGGAATTAGAGGAAAAGTGCATGATCCTTGTACTTATTTTCATATATGAATATATATACACAAACTATCTGTTTCCCGATAGTATCGGTGCAAAAACTTCAATCGTTTTTTTTTTAAATATTTTTTTAATATCTTTAACTATTAATACCGAATTGAAATGCTATTACTTTTTAATTAAGATGAGTCAAATTCCGGTGTCATTCCATGTGCAATCTACTTAAATCTGAAACATGGAAAAAGGAATGCATGGTTATTTAGAGGGATGTACTCTACTGTAATTTGGTGTCACATTGGAAAATACTTAAGGGAATTAATGAAGTACATTCTTTTATCCTTTCCAAAAAAAAAGATGGAAGAAGCTACCTCTTTGGGGTTCTCATAGTGGAAGTAGAGGTGTACATCTTTTCACTTGGGGTGTTGTCTATCAACTAGTCAGTGAGGGGCAGCTGTGTATTCATTCTTTATTGAACTGATAGGAGATCTTGATTGCCCCACATGCTATGAGATTTTTAATTCAGCCAGATGGCTTATGGAGCCTAATGATGTAGGCTAGATAAAATATTAGGACTTTAGAGAGGGCTGGTGTTGGTGGTCAGAGGAGCTCCTTCATATGGAAGGAGATTTACACTCACCTCCCTGACGTGATGGCTCGTATCGTTTGGTAGTAGATGATGACCGAGCGATTAATGTTCTTCAAGACTAATGAGTGGTTGGTCCCATTCTCTCGGGGGCCAATCTTTATCAACTTGGAGGTGGATGAAATCCCAAGGAGCTATGACTTGCTCCAGTCAGATAGGAGAAGCTAGAATGTGCAGGCGGTGACTCGACTTTTTGGCAGGCAACTGGCTAAGAGGATCTCGTCCCGATTTAACCTTTTGCTTGAGGGTCTAGATGTTCGGGTTTGGTAGTCATCATATATGTCGAAGGTAGTGGCCAAGGACCTTTATGATCTTTACAGAGGGAGTCAGTCAGAAAACTAGCTGATTTCTAGATTTGGAGGCTAGGAGATCACCCAAGGGTTTGTGCATTCATTTGGAAGGTTGCTTGAAGTCGGCTTCATACCAAAGCTTTGTTGATGGCCCGAAGGTTAGATATCCCATCTATTTGTCCATGTTATAGGTTAGAGGATGAGATGATAGAGCATCTCTTATTTTACTGTCCGAGAGCTATTCGAGTGTGGTAGTTGATCTCTTGCTAGCGACGGCTCTTAGGGGGCAATCTGACTAGGCCTTCTTGGAGGTCCTTCGACGGACTATAGAGTTCGAGATTATGAGATCTATGGGCATCAAGACGGCCTATATGGCTTATCGCATCTGGCTGGTGCAAGACACTGGTCTTTTTAAGGCTAGATGGCTTTTGCTGAGGTCCATGCTCGAGAGGGCTTGCTCATAGGCCATGGAGATCTTGGACGTGTTATCATTTGAACCGACATGGAGGTGTTGGGATATCTGGGATTCTCATTCTGCTTTAATAGTGCTTCAGAGGGTTTTTATTTCTTAGAAGCCTCCAACCTCGATCTTCCTCCAAGTTAATTTCGACAGCAATGTGATTGATGGCAGTGGAGATGCTAACCTTGTGATTAGAAGCCCTGACTCCTGGTTCACAGTGGTAGGCAACGTTCGTTTGTTCGAGACTGCTGTTCCTACTATAGAACTATAGACCATCTGGGAGGGCATCTCTTATGCAAAGCTTTATCTTAAGACTAATCAATTAGTGGTGGAGGGGGACTCAGCTACGATGGTTAGCTATTTTCAGGGATGGATTAGAGCCGTAGCCTTCAACATGCATATTCATCATATTTGGTCCCATTAAACATATTTATGGAAGGCGAACGACACCACCAACTAAGTTGCGAACTATATTGTTGATCATCCTGGAGGTGCAATTGGAATGATGTATCTGTTTTGTCGGCATCTTTCTGGGATATTATTTTTTTTTTGATTTTTTATATTATATTCGTATTTGTATTGCACGAATGATCCATCTTATACAAAAAAAAAAAAGATATTTATTGCTTAGTAAGGCTGTATCTATTAATTTAAAATATTTAATAATAAAATTGCATATATGTGAAAGAAAATCACATGCACTTCATGTGTTAAGCACTACTGCAATGCACGCGATTGGTCCTCACCCAACCCACAATCGTGCCTCACATGGACGGTGAGATGAAATCGTTGAACGAAATGCTAGGATCTATCACAGCTATCTTATGTTGTCACCAATATTTTCCAAAGTTAAGCTCTACTAGAAATTTCCAATTTTATTATTTTGAATGTTGGATTTTATTCTCATTCACGTATTCGATGCTGAGAAGTAGGTGGACTACAACACTTTGCGACCAAATCGGTTCCTGCCACAGAACCGTCAAATCCTACCTCGCAATCATGGGCCCCTCCACGTAATCCTCCATCCCACATTCCCTCCGAAGCAGTACCTTCTCGGGTCCCTTTCTAGAGTCTCTTTTGCGTCACTACCAGAAAAATACCAAACGAAAACAAATTAAGCGATAAAGAGGTTAAAAACGAGCCCCCCACCATTTCACAACGGGATAAAATTGGAAGCTTTCCGGCGGAGACTCCACAGCGGCCGCTGCTTCCTCCCTCTTTCTCCCCGCCGTCCTCGGCGTCCGTTGCTTCCCAGGCTACAAAGGGGAGCGGAGAGAGAGAGAGGGGGTGAGAGGGCAAGATGAAGGCTACGGTGAAGGGGAGATATGAGGTGGACAAGAGCTCCGTCTTCGCTACGGTCGCCGTCAACGCCGGCGACCTCAAGCTCAAGGCCTCCATGGCCGACGCCACCTTCGTCCACGGTCCCTCCCTCAACGGTCTCGGCCTTTCCGTCGAGAAGCCTGGCTCCTTCATCATCGACTACAACGTCCCCAAGAAGGCATTCCTTCCATCCATCGATCCCTCTCACAAGCTTTGGTTTTTAGGTTTAGGGTTTATGATTTTTATGTGTAGTCTCTGATCCTTTTTTGTTTGTCTTCAGGATGTTAGGTTTCAGTTCATGAACTCTGTGAGAGTTTTCGACAAGACGGTGAATCTGACATACACTCATGCCCGCGCGGACAACCGGGTGGGCATCGACGGGTCGGTGGCATTCGATCCGGCGAACAAGGTGTCGGTCAGCTATGCTCTGGGATCGGGGAATTGTAAGGTTAAGTATGTGTACACGCATGGGGTGCTGAGGAGGACGGTGCTCGAGCCGTGCTATGATGTGTCGAAGAACTCGTGGGATTTTGCGGTGACGAGGAAGTTTGAAGGGGGTGATTCTCTTAGGGCTACCTACCAGATGTCGTCGAAGAATCTTGGGCTTGAGTGGAACAGGGAATCGAAGATCAATGGATCCTTCAAGGTAATCTGTTACCGAATTGGGATTGTTTTCTTCAGGCAAAATTTGATTTTGAGCAGAAATGTATGGATGCGTTGATAAAATTCATAGTTATGGTCAAATTTTATTCACTTCGTCTTCTTCCTGAGGTTAGACTAGACTAGATGTCACCTATAATAATTCTAATTAAACACTAGAGAAAAGTATTGCCTGTTATCAACTTCCTTATCGGTCGTAAATATAAAAATGCCCATGGGCTAGAACAAAGATAACTACTGTAGAACAGGGCAGCACTCATGTTACATTCCAGATCCATATAATGGCCCATTGCAAATCCTAGAAAGAACAAGGAATGATGGGGCAAGGTGCTTATATCCACTGTTTATCCAGAGCTGGAGATGTTTTTTTGGAGACTGATATCTACACTTCAAGCAAACGGAAATGCCAGGAATATGGAAGAAGTAAAATAGATATATAAATACAAGAGACAAAAGGGGGGAAGAAATATTCAAGGCTTTGGCCCATCAATTGGTATATCTACACAAAGTTTTTGTGTTCACTGTTCAGCCTAGGAGGCAAATAGAGAAATGAGATGTGAATTTACTTTAGGATTGATTGGAGCAATATAAATGGTTAAAGAGGCATTGGGGCTTGATTGCATCCACTAAGGTTAGAAGAGAGATTTTAGTATTTGATGGAATGGCCCCAAATAGGTTAGAGGAAAGATTTTAGGATGATGGAATGACTCTAGGATCAATTTTAAGGTGGACTGTTGTCCACAAGTGAGTCCATGGTGGGCATTGCTAACACATGCACACATGTAGAGCTGCACCTTTATGGTGCTTAAGTTGTTCTATGCTAATCATGTCGCTTTCTAGAGAGGGGATTCTAGATAGCTTTCACATCATGAGCTTATTGTTACCTCCAAATTAACAAATCTTGAGCTTTTTCTCATAGCCAAAATCTGTAACTCTAAAACTTATGACTTAAAAATAAAAGTGAAAAAACAGTGTGAAGAATCAACTCAAAATAATGTAAAATGACTCATGATGTATTTATGATGCTTGCATCCTCCACAATATCTTACTAGTCATGGAAGGTCAGCAACGTGGCAACAAAGCTTCAGTGCTTAGTTTGTTCTAGGAACTATTTTACAGATTGGACATGCTATGGTGTTGTTTGAATAACCACCTCTCACACTCTTTTGCGGATCATAGAAATTTTATTAGGAGAGTGGCTGTGCCTCTAAGGGAACTTGTCTATTTTCTTGCAAGAGAGCAATCATAATTCATGAACTACATGACATAAATGATGGTGTGTGAGATTTCATTTAATCGAAGCGAAGTCATGTTGGATGTGTTGAAGGCAATATCATGAGATATCACAGTGAAGCCTGAAAAGGAGAAAATTTGGTTTTGGGTGGGTTGGAGCATCATCAACATGAGGTTTTTCGATAATCTAGTCTATATTTTTAGTCAAATTTGGTCCACATGGGTTAAGCATTTGGGTACCATGGGCTTTCAATGGGTTTGTTTTTAATCTCAAAGAAAACCTCAAAAGATTTAATGCATATTGGGTTTTATTGTTACAGGAAATTGGTGAACAAGGCATTATTTCAGATTTTAAGTGAGAAATTTTAGGGGAGCACTGCTGGCTACTGCAATTTATTTATGTATTTTTGTCGCACATGACTTTTAAATAGGTTTAGTTAATCTAATCACAATTTCTTCAAAGTTTTTCCCTTTTCTCTAATTAAATTAACATAGCGGAATCCTAGTTGTTTACTGTCGTTTACTTTTCAGAGCATATATAAAAGAGGTAAAGCCCGTGGGCTTTGTTTGTAGTTTCTACTTAAGTTAATTGTAAAAATTAAACAAGCTGGTGATCATGTACTCTTCCTCATGATGGATTCCAAATCACCAATGCTTAAACAAATATATGTGGTAACACTAGATCATTTGCTGGTGATCTTATCTTGTAAGAAACTGCTCAAGTCCTATTTGTTTTTATGTTCTTTTATATGATTGTTTCAAAGATTACATATGTAGAAGAATTCTTTTTATAATATTTTATTGGGTTTTAAAGATACGGTACTTGCTTCAACTCCTACTATCATGGAGGGGATTTATGATTCTGTATACTCATGGGGTTCTGATAACAACTTCTTTCTTTAAATTATTGTAATCTCTTTTCTCATTATTTTATACCCTCTTTATCAGTTCCTGCTAATGAGATCTAAGAATTGTTTTAGAAATCGTGATGAGATCAGATTTATGGATCGGTTGAATCATTGAAGTTTTAAAAGTAAAATGAGGCTGTAGGCAGAATAGTGCCTTATGAGTGATATGGAGTTGACGTGCTAGAAAAGGCTACAAGTGAGAACCTTAGAAATAGCTTAAGATGCATCATGCATGTATAAAAGGTACTTAAACAGAGCCAAAATAAAGATTCTCTTTCATATGTTACAAAGATCAGAGATAGCCCAAGTACTCCTTGAGAGTGAGCTGTGGTATTAACTAGGGGGTCTGGAATGAAGAACCTAAAACCAGACAAAATTACTTCAGATGTTGGCAGATAGGTATTGAGGAATCCTAAAGCGATGAATGATATATTATATGTGGAATGAATCATCAGAGTCTCTTGATAAATGGGATAATAGGATTAGTGGGAAAATTGATGCCCGTCATTCGAAGTGTTATTGATGTTTATACATGCAGCAGCAGCACATCCTCTCTCCCCCCTACCCTTCCTCTCCCACCTGACTTCTCAAGTTGTCATATAGATCTTGTTAAATGTACAATCTGCTTATTGTTGTGGTGTTTCAACAACCATGAGCAACTCAATCTGCCTTTCTGTTTTTTTAATTTATTGTGCTTTGGTAGAGCCCTCCTGTAGCGTTGTCTACACCTGCCTTTCTGTTTCCTCGAGGAGGTCAAGTTGACTGAGGTTTACACTATACATTTTTCTGGGATCATGTGGTTTTAAATTGTTGGATCTGCAATCACTCCATTTACCCCAGATGAACCAATATGCATCATATAGCAAATAGATAAGATTCATTTAATTTTAATCAATATTAAATACGTTTTTGATGATTTGTGAATCCTATCTGGTTGTAGAAACCTCAGTACAGAAAGCACCATACAAGAGTCTCCTCTCTTTTTTAGTCTCCGGCATGTCACTTGATGCATTTGATGTGTTTTCTTGCTTTTGTTTTCAATGCATGATAAATTTTGTGCTTCTTGTTTTTTCCACAGATTTCCACATCCTTCAATCTGGCAGAGCAAAAGAAGGTTCCAAAAATAATAGCTGAAAGTACATGGAACTATGAAATGTGATCTGATGACAGCTACATTCTTATACCTCACCCATGGCCATGGGTTGTTTCATCAAAACAATTTTTGTTGTCAATCTTTACTTAAAATTTAGTTATTGAATTTTCTTTGTTCAGGTTGTTACTTCACCAAGGCATGGGTTTGAAGGCATAAAGACTCTGCATCTGCCTTGGAACAAAATTATTATTATTATTATTATTATTATTATTATTGCTGCTTTGAATCCCTTTTGTTGATTAAGGGAGAAAAATGAGCTTAGATTTGGTTCATGGTACAAGAATACTTTTTCTAAGTCCACTTGTCCTATTTGTGCAAGAATTGTTGGACTGCTGCATTTATTGATCATGAGCTTTACCAATGAGGGATGTCATGCAAACTTCTGCACTATTCAATCATGTCTGGAATGATACAATAGCTCAGCTAGCAATTTGAGTTTGCTTTTCCTAGGGATGCATAAAGTAAATAAACTCATGTTTCCCAGCTGCATGAGCTCCAAGCCTTTGCTAGATCATGACTTGATTCTTGGAACCATCTCCATGTAGATGGCATGGGACTTGGTTAGTCGAGGTCAAGGAGTTTGTCACCGTGATGGCTTAGTCCCCTTTCTCACCGACACGTGATTTCTAATACATCTGTTTGTTGCTGCAACTAACGTACATTCTGCCGACTGACTATATACGTGTTTGCGGTATCTTCAATGTGTTTGGATGGCGGTCCATTTCAACTCACCAGCCATCTTTACAGGTCTCATGTGTTTTTCTCCCTTTTTTTTTTTTTTACCTTTTTCCTTTTTATTGGGACTTGTATGTAACAAGCTATACAACATGATCTAGCTCTCTCCTGTTTAATTATTTCTTTCTAACACCTGGACTCTGGTGAAAGGAGGTGAAATTTGATCCCGACTCATTTGGTGCAATTTGTTAAGACTTGGCCAGCATGGTAAACTGGTATCTTTCAAGCCTTATGTTGTTTGAACATGATGAGATTGTATGTATTCAGCGTTTGGTACATTATATAGGTAATGTTATTATGATAAT